>NC_083767.1:46252875-46305375 GCF_963514075.1 Conger conger
TGTTAATGCACTTAAATTAGCTTGAAGGCTTAATACCCAGCTACTGTAGGTATATATTCAGGATGGGAATTGATTGGCGATGGTTCTTCTTAACAAGTTACTATCTCTAACCTTAACTAATGGCAAAGTTAAGGTTATTCCATGAATAAACAACTCGGTAAACATTCACAAAAATATGAGAACTACTCTCACATGAGCTGGTGTTAGACCAGCGCACCTCTGAATATTTCTTCAGAATCCTTCTCGTTAGGCATCAGCATGCACTGTCCGTCCTGTTAGAATGTGAGCTCAAGATATAATTTCAGTTTGAAAGTGTAAATTCAGCACCAAGGGCTTGGCAAGGCAGCTTGCAGTTTGGTGCACAAAATTTATCAACATGGGGCCCTGGAATAGAACATCCATTCTGTGAGGGCCAGGTGAATATTGAGTTCCAGTGCTGCAGTGTGTCGCTGTTGTTTAATGCTTTAGGAAACCCTGTACTCTGCCCCCAGACAGGATGTGAGAACAGTGACCCCTGTCTTTAACCTGCCTGATGCGGGCCGTTTTCCGGAACATTCTGAAATGAAACTTTGCGGCTACGCACTGAAAAGGGAAGTGATTATATAATGACAATAGTAATTTCAATAAGCAAGTGCATTTTCAGGCTATTTTCGCCACAATCTGTGCTTTCATTACACATAATATGATAATGGAGTATAATCAGATTGATTGGGGCTTTCAGAAATCAATCTTTTTTATTATTTCGGGAAACTCAGGAAGTGCTAGGCTGAAGCCCTTTGAACTGAGCTGCTTGTTCCTGGTCTATTTTCTTTACTGTCTCTATGAATGTGTCACCAGTAGTAAAAGGAATTGTGGCTTTGGAAAGATACAACAGTTTCCAAGAAGAATACTGTATATTTAGCTTTCATAAAAATGTCAAAAAGCCAAGCTATCAGGTTTTGCCTCATTCTTATACTATCAGCTAAGACATGCATCTTGATGGCCTTTCTCCGATGTACACAGTCTTTTCCCCACATATCATTAGATTCAAAAAGCTGCCAACATAATACCAGGACAAGAGTAGACAAGCATTGTTTGGTACAGGTATTGGTCATTTTACTTTTTATCTTTTATTTTTCAAGGAAAGTTTGAGGTGTCTATGAAAGTTCCAATGTTTTAAAGTTTTAAAGTTAAAGTTCTGACAGTATGTTAAATGTAATACACCTGTATTGAAGATAGAAACTTGAACATCCTTCAGTTACAGAACAGATCAAGCCTTTAGCTCAGGCCAGGTAACCACGGAGCCCGTTTGAACCGTTTGATGGCTGGGCATAGAGGTACCTCATGCTTGGTCCACAGGTCTTGATCTTCCCGCGGATTTGACCAAGACTTTATGTAACAAAATCCACAGCCTTTTTATATAAGAGTTTGTGAAAAGTTGAGGATTTATTTTCGCTTGTAAGTAAGGTTGGAAATGGTGACTCATGGCTTCCATCGTGCCTCCTAGGTGTGTGTAGTTCTGTGATTCTGGGAGGGTGAGTGTATCAGAATCTTAGCTTGCAGAGGTGGCCTGGTTGTGCTTATTATACTCACCACTCAGAGCAGAATGCCAACAGCCTGAAATAGAAATCGGTCCTTTTTCAGCCGATGCTGAACACAATGGACGTTCAGTATGTGGCTGTAGGTCCAGCCAGGAATGGAAACGCTTTCCTCAAAAGCTGCCTTTTCGCTTTTTGCCCTGCCCCTTTGCCCCACTGCTCGTGAGCTTGCACTGCCTTCTGCAATGGTCTGGAGATGGCCCAAGATGACAAAGGAGTTTGTTGTGTAAATAATGACGGCCCGTTCACATCGAAAAGAATCAAAACTCTTCTTGTTTTTGCAAGGCCCATAACTAGCCTATCATATTAGAGTCTCTCCTGGGGGAGGGAGGAAAATAAATGTGTATTAACCAGTCAGCATGCTCATCCAGTTCTGGGGTGAATATGGCTGTTTAGTATGGGTCTCAATGAGCAAAAATGTGCTTCATCACCCCTAGTAGATACATAGCTATGCTAATGCTCAACGGTCTGGCTCCCAGGATAGACTTTCAGAACCTATCCAGATGACTTCTCCCTCCTCTGCAGTCCCCAGCTTTTCGCTCGTCCACATTTTTATGTGATGATTTTTACCCCACCGGGAGTGAGTCGGTCCAGCGGGCTGAAAGAGCTGTGCAGTGCAGAAGGAGAAGCACAGTGTGCTGGTCTGGGCTCTCATACAGGGTTACCTGTGCAGAAGTGCGTGACGGTCCATGTAGGGAATGTGTTTGGGCCAATTCTCTGTGTTCATATGGACAGAGGCCTTGACCAAGTTCTGTTGATTTGATTAACTTGGCCTGTAATGACAGCAGTGGTATTCAACACAACAAAAAACATAAAAATTAATTATTTATTCGTAACAAATGCACTCCCTGATAATTTGCCCAGAAGCGATGAACTCCTATTTAAAGGCACACTATGCAGACTTTGCGTCCTTGCCGCGGCCTTGTGCTTACAGTCTTAAGACGTCCCTTCCCCTTTCCTCAACCCTGCCGACGCTCTTGTGTATTGTGTCGTCGCTGTCGCGTTTGAGTCGGACGAGGGCCCGTGAGAGGGGAGCTGTGTGGGGAGGGACAGAGAGGAGGCCTCTGTGCTCCTGCACGTGAGGCGCATTCACGGGCCGCTGCCGCGCTGAAGAGGAGCGGGTGTGTGACCTTGACCGCCATGATTTTAAATGAGCTTCGCACAAACGCTCTCTGTCACTTAAGGGCCTGCTGCGGGCCAGAGCCGCGCTTTAATGTGATGCCAGGAGCCGCCTCAAAATACCCATTATGTATGTGGACTAATTACTCATTCATTTAACAGTTTTACATTAGCCTTTAGCGAGTATCAGCAGCGGCCTCCTTCACTTGGAGTGCTGGATAAATTTGGGTGCATTTAAAAAGCGCAAAAGTGACACAGCCTAGGCCTTGAAGCCAAAAAGGAGTGTACTTATACTTCTGTAGGTTGATGAACCGTCCTATGGGACTGTTTATGGGATTAAAGGTTAGATGTGAAGGCCGTGAGGTTAAACCGGCTGTTGTGTTGGGGGAAGATTTTCAGCTAAACAGGAGGACTTCACTTCAGCAGGCTCCTGATCATCCTGGGTCCCTAGGGAGAGACGCAGAGCCTGGCAAATTCAGCCCTTTGTAACCCTGGGCGACGCTGCCACCTATTCCACAGCCCTGCAGTCGGATCTGAGACGTTCGGGATTCGATCCTGGACTGTGGGGCTCGCCCAGGCGCGAGAACCGCACCTTTTCCGAAGTGTTTGTGTGTGTATTATTTCTGTGAGCTCACGTATATTTTCATTGCAGCCAATCAATAAAACATGAAATCAGCCATTAGAGCACAGGCTTCACAGTAGACTTAAAATATTCTCTAGAGGGGGAAAAAAAAACACCCATTTGAATCAATGAGAGAGTGGAAAAAAATTATTTAAAGTGATTAGGTTATTCCTCGTGAACCACAATGCAACTGGAATTTAGTATTACAGCGTAGTTACGGTCCTACAAGAGCATTTTATTTCAGCGTGATCCATAAGTCAGATTGCTCGGTCCACTTGACTACGGACGGGACAGTGCCCTCATTCAATTATGCCTTTTTAATTTGGCATGGTTTAGTGCGCGTTATGGTACGACAACACAGATTCATCGGGAAGGAGAGATGATTTATATGGCGCTCGTTTAAGAGAGGCTGAGCCGTGTGGAAGTGACGGTCTTTTTACTGGACGAGTTTACGAGTGCAGCGCGTCGCTTTGTCCTTTCTGTGACTTTTTAACCGAGCCTCGCTCTCTCCCCCCCCGTCTCGCACATGCTCAGTGGGTCCCGCGGGGAGACGGAGGCAGACGGTTGGTGCTGAGAATGAGAACGGAGCCCTGGCTAATTGCGATTGTGTTCGTTTAGCGTTGCGCGGGCTTTCCTAGACAGACACGTTCTTTTGATGATTTCAACTTAAGAGGAGTGAACCCGATGAGTGGGAACGCGTGCGGTGCACCAACATCTCTGATGTCTATAGCCAGACCTTCCCTTGTTCTTATTCTCCTGTCTGTCTCACTGTCTGCATCTATCCCTTCAGATTAGTGTAAATGGCAGTGCCTTTCCCACATGAAATGCAATTTAGAAAGAGTTGTGAAAGTGTTGATGTGTGCAACATCACACAGAAAGCAGAGAATACTGCCTCTCTATCTGTGCTCAGAGAGGGGTCTACCCACTGTTTATACAGGATAAAAATACAGCTCCGCACCTAAAGGAGTCTTATTCTTTTTTTATATTTTCTTTTATATATATATATATATATATATATATACACACACATACAGTAGGCAGAGAAGTTATTTGCTTTGACTGTGGAGATCCCCCAGAATGCACCTCTCTCCCCAGTGTGCGCTGGCCAGTGTGCCCGTGAAGTTGCTTCCCTTCGGGAATTCCGTGTTTGTTCCCAGGCACCAATCGCCAGCGCTTCCCGGCTCTCCGTCTCGCTGCGCCGCAGCCTGAATACTGCATGGCTCCGGCCCGTCAACCTCCACCTTTCCGCTCCGCTCACCGCCCTGCCCTCAGAGCCCGGTGTGACGGACTGAGGCCGTGCCACTACAGGGCGCGCGCTCCCTGAAACGCACCGGCCGCTCCCCTGAAACGCAACGCCTGCTCCCAGAAACGCACCGCCCGCTCCCCTGAAACGCACTGCCCGCTCCCCTGAAACGCACCGGCCGCTCCCCTGAAACGCACCGGCCGCTCCCTGAAACGCACCGCCCGCTCCCCTGAAACGCACCGCCCGGCCCCTGAAACGCAACGCCTGCTCCCCTGAAACGAACCGCCCGCTCCCCTGAAACGCACCGCCCGCTCCCCTGAAACGCACCGCCCGGCCCCTGAAACGCAACGCCTGCTCCCCTGAAACGAACCGCCCGCTCCCCTGAAACGCACCGCCCGCTCCCCTGAAACGCACCGCCTGCTCCCCTGAAACGCACCGCCCGCTCCCCTGAAACGCAACGCCTGCTCCCCGAAACGCACTGCCTGCTCCCCTGAAACGCACCGCCCGCCCCCCTGAAACGCACCGCCCGGCCCCTGAAACGCCCCGCCCGGCCCCTGAAACACACCGCCCGCCCCCCTCCCGCCCAGCGCGGCCCTGCTCCACCACACCCCCGAACACCACGTGCTCTTTCTTTATTCACTCTCTTTTCCGGAGTCAAAGAGCTAGGATTCTGTCCATTCAGATTGTATCCGGTTGAGTTTGGGTTTGGGAAGGTTTGGCTGAAAGTTTTTGCCCGAGTGTCAAATTTGGGGTTGGGAAGGGTTCGGTTGTAGGTTTTTGCCGGAGTGTCCCGTCAAATTTGGGGTTGGGAACGGTTCGTAAGTTGTAATTTTCTGCCAGAGGAACATTATGCTCCTCAGTGCCTGTCTTTGATAGGATTGTGGGACGCTTTGCTGGGCTTTCTGAAAAGCCTTGTTCACATTTACATATTTCAGTTTGAGTTTGAAATTACTGTTCCATTTTGTGTTTGCGTAAGATGTCTTTATCTGGAAGCACTTGCACAGATCATCATATTTTTTTGGACTGCCAGATATTTAACTTAGAAACTCTGACTGGAGTACCTTACTCAAGGGACTGAATCCTGTAGCCTTTATTTTATCAGCTGAGCCTGTAAAGCACCATACCACCCTGCTATTCTTCATTTTGATGGTGGTAATTATGATGAATACTTTATAGGGAAAGCTGTAAAACCCTGAATATTTGCTAGAGACCCAGTCTGCTACTCCAGTGGTTTTAAGGCGGTAACAGTGCAGTTCTTTATTTGACTGTGTGGTATTGCAGATATGAATGAGTAATGATATCTCACAGTGTATGGTGTTCTCTAAAACAGGGCCCAAAGCCCTTTTAGGATATCTCTGAAACTGGGATGGCAATTCAGATATAATCCTCGTAAGGCCCATACCCACATTCCTCTAAGCAGGGATGAGATGTGGAGACTACAGGGGGAATATTCTCTCTGTGTTTCAGTGCTTACTGCTGTGTTATGGAAGTGCCGTTAACACAGGGCAGCGTCTCCTGTTCACCGTGTGGGATCCATTCATCCGACTCTGCAGCTGAACCCTTAGGTTATGCATGAGTATCCGAGGTCAGACACTGCCAAGGCGCTCTCCGGCAGAATTCTGTCTCTGAAATGTTAGTATGAACGCTGTTAAGAATCGGTTCTACAAGCGTCCCGGATGGAGCCGCCGTAGAGTTGTGGTGAAATGGGAGTATTCTGTGAAACGGAGAAACGGTGTCAGTGAGCGGGAGGGAGTGTGTGTTCTGGGCCGGGAGAGGACAGGTGCCTCGTAGTGCGTGCGGTCTCTGGAGCCGTACTCTTAACCAGGAGAAGGACAGCGGCAGGTTACCGCGCTCTCCTGCCATATGGCGAGGGACCGGCTCTGCCTGAGGCCAGCTTTAACATGTCTGCTGCGGCTCCTCATAGGAGCCATTCCGGCTCTCATCTGGCAGAATATCTGACTGACATTCTACCCAACATACCCCCTGACTATAGGTAGCAGTACCTGTAGATACCTGTATTTCACTCTACATGATTTTTAATGGCAGGAGTGCCTGTAGCCAGGTGTATTTTACTCCACATTAACAGTGGCAGGGGTAATGTGCCTGTAGCCAGGTATATTTTGCCCCAAAGTTATCTATAAAGGCAGAATACCTGTAGTCAGGTGTGTTTTACGCCTGCATTATCCAGTGAATACAGAGTATTTGCAGTGGGGTTTAGTTGTATCCATAACCTTTTTTTATGATCTGTGGGATAGACGTTCACTGCTACATGATTTTATTTAATAGATTTGTTTTACACTATTGCTATCATTAAGGTCTTCTCTTTGGGGCTGGCTGGCTTTCCTTGGCACAACTATACAGAAGTGAAGGATAGAACGACCGTTTAAGACCGTTCATTTGCGCTTAAGAGTTTAAAGTAACCTTGTTACTTAAATGAATACATTGACTTTCTGCTATTTTCTGAAAGTCATTGACCATAAATTTCTGTGTAGTTTTTTTTTTTATTGTTGTGGCTAATTAATTTGCGTACCTTTTAGCATTATTTAGAAACCTTGTTTTTGTGCTAACAGCCCTAATGCAGTGATATAGATGTCTTTGTCAAACTGTCACCTGCCTCTCAGCCTCCTTTTAAATACATTGCTCACACTTTTTTCCTTTTGTTGAGCTCAGGGCTGTCTCTCCAGACCTTCCCCAGCCTCTGTTCTGCAGCCAGAGCAGTGGAGTATTAAAGGTGAATATTCTTGGAAAAGCAATTTGTTCTGAGAAGCCAGACTGCTTGCCCTCACAAATGGGCACAGATACACATCATTCAACAGGGATCTGTGGGAAATCCTTTTTATTTTTCTATATATCGCTTTCATCACGCCACGAAATAGAATCTCCCCGTAAATACTGTGTTACTCATTTGGGGAGGCTGAGGTCAGGTTTTGCTGCCTTTGGATGCTGTGTCTGAAGAGGCTCTTTCAGGTTAATACAGTGGAGTTTATTTCAGTCTATTTTATTTGCATTGCTTTTATAGTGTAGCTCAGGAGAGAGACCGGGTGGCTGATGGGTGTGAGAAAGGCAGTACTTATGTAAGCTGGGTTGTGCTTTAGCAGTAAGCGCGTTACAGGCTATGGAGGGCTGACATTATAGGCTTTGGTGCTCTGGAAGCGGTAAGACTGTTCCGGAAAACTCTGATCCCTGTAAACGTCTCCCACAAGAAAATACGCTTTCCCCCCCCCCCCAGTCTGTCTGAGATCTTACAGCGCGTCACCTGCTATCGGGTTTCTCGCTGTTTCAAGAAGACGCCGACTGCTGTTTGGCGCGGTAAAAGTGGCTTTAACGTTCGCGTTTGTGTGTCGGTTGTTAGAGGGGGCCTCGCTCTGTTTCTCCGGCCTCTGTAGTGCCGGTCGAGGGCGGGGCCCGAGCAGCTTGGAGAGAGCGGTCCGCGCTCCTCGCGGTTCGATGGGCTGCTGGCGCTTCGCCACAGCCGACCGCCGTCGCCGCCAGGCGCTTGGCAGCGGAACAAGCCTTTGTTTTCACAGCTCTGTGATCGCGTTTACCTGGTTATAAATAAACTCGCCACAGAAGATACCCGGCCTTCAGCCGCCTCGCGCTTCCCTCTTTCCCCCCCTTTCCCACATTCTCTGAGGCTGATGTGCAGGCCTCGGATGGGGTGGGGGGGGGGGGTGACATCCCTCTCCCGCGTAGCTCCTGAGGACAGTGCCAGATATGAACGCAATTACCTGGCCAAGGACCTGACTGTGTGTGAGCGTGTGTGTGTGTGTGTGTGTGTGTGTGTGTGAGTGCACATCTGTGTGTGTGTGTGTGTGTGTGAGAGCACGCAGCCATGCTTTCATGAAAGCACCATTTTGTGAAATTAATGAGACAAACTCTAACCATAATCCAGTTTAATGATCAGAGCTCATAACTGACATACAGTCCAGTGGCCAGCCCTATTGCTTACTCTGAACTATGGAGTCAGTCAATCCAGCAGACCTGCACCTTCAGCACGGCAAACCGAGCACAAAATGAGCACAAACTGAGCACAAAACGAGCACAAAATGAGCACAAAACGAGCACCCACACACCCAACAGCTGCTGAGCCCGCTGGGATAGGAGCCGGCTCCACACAGCCCCCGTACCTCAGGGCTGAAGCGGCCGGCGCCTGGTTTAGATGCAGCGCGACAGGCCGGCGAGATCAGAAGCAGACAGCTTGCAGCGCGGGGACTCCAGCTGCCCCCGCGCCGCGCGTGATGAACGAGCCCCCCGCTCGCCAGCAGGACGGCGATAGAGAGGATTGGTCATCCCGCAGGCGGGTCAGCGTTATATTTAGAATATAAATGATTTTGTCGTCCCAGCTGCGTCCACCGCGGCGGTGTCAGGTAAATGTACGACCCGAAACACAAACACAGATGTTTCCCCCCCGCTCCCGCCCGGCCAGGTGAGGCCGCGCTTCGAGGTCGCCGTCGCCCGGGGAGACCGAGTGTAACTTTGTGCCCGACTTCTCCGACTGCGAGATTAATGCCACGCAGGGAAATGTAACAGATAGTTTAATTAAGCTGGCCGCGCGAAAGATTCATCGGCTAATTTCTGCAGCTGACAGCGCAAATGAGAGTTCAAAGGTGCGGGCTGGGGAGAGACACCCGTGCGTGGCTCTGCTGAATGAAGGGAGCGCTTTCTCGCCTTGTACAGTTTCACTGAGGCCCGGGACTGATTACATCAGCCCTGCTCCTCTCCGCCTGTACAGGTCTCTGTTCTCCATCTCCTCCCCCTCGCTCTGTTATCCTGACCCCTCTCCCTCTCTCTGTTCTCCTGACCCCTCTCCCTCTCTCTGTTATCCTGACCCCTCTCCCTCTCTCCCTCTCTCTGTTCTCCTGACCCCTCTCCCTCACTCTGTTATCCTGACCCCTCTCTCCCTCTCTCTGTTCTCCTGACCCCTCTCCCTCTCTCCCTCCCTCTGTTATCCTGACCCCTCTCCCTCTTTCCCTCTCTCTGTTATCCTGACCCCTCTCCCTCTCTCTGTTATCCTGACCCCTCTCCCTCTCTCTGTTCTCCTGACCCCTCTCCCTCTCTCTGTTATCCTGACCCCTCTCCCTCTCTCCCTCTCTCTGTTATCCTGACCCCTCTCCCTCTCTCTCTCGCTCTGTTATCCTGACCCATCTCCTTCTCTCCCTCTCTCTGTTATCCTGACCCCTCTCCCTCTCTCTGTTCTCCTGACCCCTCTCCCTCTCTCCCTCTCTCCCTCCCTCCCTCCTCCTGTCTGCACGTTCCTTCCTTTCTTCCAGTTTTGAGTTTTTTCTGAATTATTTTGGTCATGGGGAAAGTAGCCGGCTTGGGAGTAGCCAAACTAACATTATTCTGAAATAGGTGTCATGAAAAATAATGCTCATCTGTTGGGACAGGGCAATAACCGATATAACTACATACTGCAGCTCAGTAAAAAACATTAACGGTTAATTAATTACTCACAAACTTATGTGCCTGTCGTTATGAATATAACAGGCTGTGTTTGTCAACTGAAGAGGAATATTAAGAAGAGTAATGCCTGACTACGGACAGAGGGGGAGCACTTCTCCTTCTCTCATACTCACAGGCATTGTTTGTGTGAGAATGTTGGCCAAGATAGTAGTACTATGAAATTTTTATATCGGCAAATGCCTACTCATGTGTTTATTGAAAAACAAAAACTATAACTTGTTTAAATGCATGACGAGCAAACAGAAAAATCTCCACAAACTAAAGGAACATCTAAAGCGGTTATATTAAACGCATGTTCACACAGATGCGCTTACAGCTCTGTGGTAAAAAAAAGCACTCCATCCAAGGCCCCAGAAGCACCTCACCTATATTATCCCCTATAGAGGGTACACTCACATTAGCATGGGCATACATTAGCATAGCATCTGTAGAAAATCCGTCTTAAGTATATGCTATTTGAAGTCTGTTCATACAGAAATACACTCTTAAATCACCAGTCTCTTGTTAAGTGAAAGGCAGAGAGGTGTTCCAGGCAGAACGGTGCAGCGGAAGCGAGAGAACAAAGCCCGCGTCCCGCTCCTTAGTAATTTTCTTCATAATGTGTGTCAGGTGATTCAGACATAAAGCGCACCGCTGCGTTCTGACAGGCCCTTCCTCTGGCGGAGACCGGCCTTTCAGGGGATTTTAATTACTGCTCGCCGAGCGGAGGGCAGTCTGTCCTGAGCGGTGTCACTGAGCAGGGAGTCCCGCTGTTAAGCTGCGGCTTTTGTGTAACGATCAGAGGCCCCGTTTCCTGCTCGAACGGCGGAGGACGGAGAATTACCGCCGGACTCCTTAGCGTTAAGCCCGCGGGCTTTCATCTCCGCGACCCGACGCGCTCTCGGCCCGCTCCGCATCACCGTCCGCCGAGGTCCAGAGCTCAAACGCACACAATGCGCCGTCCGCGCCGCCCTTCACAGCGGCTGCCCTCCGTAATCTTTGACAAAATGGCTTCCGCTCCCTGGCCCATATCCAGCCCAGCCACTATATGCTTTCTGTCCCCTTTTAAAAACCCATTTTTCATTCTGAATTGGAATGGCCCACCCCATGGCTGTAAACCCCCTGCTCTCGGAAATCAGCGGGCGGCTAGCGGTTAGCCCGACGCTCGCCATCTCCGTTTGAGCCGCTATAGCTACTGCGGCAGGGGATGTCACAGCTGCTGCAGACACCGTAGCCCTCTGACACATTCCCCATAATTAAACCAGAAAGGCGTCTTTGCTGCAGCCTTTTTTAACGCTCAGGTCAGTTTACCCTGCTAGCGCTACTCTAACGAGACCACACTATGCCCCTTCTCCTGAAACGACTCGCGGAGAATCTGCCGTGAGTTTGAGCGTCGGGTGGATGGGATGCTAATGAACCTGATCACTGTTTCTCTGGAGTGTCAGAAAATAATGGATGTAACCACACGTGAAGCAGGTACTGCCGTCTGTTCTCTCAGGTTCGGTATGGGCTGTCTCAGACTCGCTCTTCCAAAGGTTAATGAATAGGGAGAATCCCCATTGGTCTCTCTCTTTTCCGGTGCCTCAGGTGGTAACAGACCGAGGGGGTCAGGGGGTGGCTGTCTTGAAGGTGGATGACTACAGTTTTGGGAATTGTCCTACAGAATTGGGACATTTTAAAACCTATTCTATACTTTTGTAGTTCACAGTTATGGAAGTGCTGTTCTGCTATGACCAGAATGATTTCTGCCTGGTTAAGAAAATAGAAACTACCTTGGAATAGGAGGTACCACTTCAGGTTAATCGTAAAATGGTAATATATAGAAACTCATGTGAAGATCATGTAATGTGCTATGCAGTGTTTTGCTTATGGTGAACTTTAATGTGTCTTTAATGCCTTTCGGCATCTAGATTATTAGGAACACATCAAGGTATTCTTTTTAAATAGCAGTACCCCTTCCTACACCAAAGCAAAATATGTCCTTTTGTGTGTGAATCTGTATGCAATATCTAAATAAATACATCAGTATTCCACATATGGACACAACATGGACACGAAGGCTGAATTGGATCAGCGACATGATTACCTGTCGTTTTCTGGAATGTTCCTTCTTTTCCCATCACCCCGCCAATAAGGAGAGCAGAGGAAGAGCCGGGAGAAGTTTGAGTCGCAGCGTATTTATAGCAAGGGCAACGAGGGCTCCTCCTCACATGAAATTGGGCCTTTTCACGAGAGGATTAGGTCTGTTCTCTTTAGAAGAAATATGGATAAGGCAGGGTATAATTGAGACTTTGAAAATCCCAAATCCCAAATGATCCTGGCGAGCTGTGCGCGAGTTGCTATTTCCGTGCGGGTACAGTGCAGGGCCAGAGGGCGTAATCTCAGTGGGAGAGGAGCTGGGGGGGTAGAGGGAGAGAGAGAGGGGGCAAGCCTCCTCCCCTCCAGCCTCCCTTAATGAAGTTCTCCGGCTACAAGAAAGCCACTGTGCACCGTTCCCAAGGCACCTCGTTTGAGGGCCCAGGTTCCTGGCTGATCCCGGCTGTCCTTCTCCCTCTCTCCCGCAGACGAGCTCCGGAAACTCAGCTGGTCCGGAATCCCACGGCAAGTCCGTCCAATCACGTGGAAGCTCCTGTCCGTAAGTCCGCCCCCCCCCCCCCCCCCCCCCCCCCGCCGCCCCACCACAGCCTGTCTTATCACATTTGATTTATCTGTTTAATGAACACATCTTTTATTGCACTGCTTCCCCGTCTCTTGTTAAAGTGATTTGTGAAACGGCGCACTATTGTCTACATCTTTTTCTCTCTAAAACATTCGTTGCAGCACACGGCGATTATTTATTTATGAAACCTCAGTGTTTACTCATTAAGTCGCTCCCTTTGTTTATAGTGACTCTGTTCATTGCCGGATCTTTCCGGACTCCCGACAGTAAATCTTTCTCTCTCATTTCCTCTCCGCTCCGGCTCCCTCTCGCTCTTTGTCTCGCTCGTGAGGAATGTGTGTATTTTGACACGGGGCTTTTATCTCCGCGGGCCCTGATGCGGGCCCACACAGACGCCTCCTTGACCCTCTCGGTGCCCGCGGTACCCAGACAGTCCTCTCCGGTTTTTGTTGTCAGTAATAATAAGGGAGATGGGGCTGCGGGGCGGGGTGCCGTGGCTGTTTTCTCCTTAATTACAGCCCTGCCTGCCCGCCGCGCCGCAGCCTCTGGCGTGAGCCTGCGTCGGACACAGCTGTGGCATCTGTGCGTAATTAATGCGCCGCGCGCGTTCAGACGCCGCCCGCCGCTCGTCAGCTCTGCCCGTCGGCCGTCCCGGGAAACGCAGGCCCGGCCACAGCAGTCACCCGACTCGGCCGGTGACCGGAAGGCTGCCAGGTCGAATCCCGCCTAGGCCCTCGCTTCGGTCCCTGAACCGCTTCTGCGCGGAGTGCAGCCGGACAGATGGATAATGGAACGCGCGTGTAATCTCGGTCGCTCCGGGTTAAGGCCGGAGCTAAACTAATGTACGGTTTATATACTGTAACCGAACATCTCTCTCTCTCTCAGTTTTTATCTTCCGCGGTGTCCCTCGTCTGGTCTCGTTCCCTTCCTCTCTGATCTCATCTGCGCAGTCAGTCGTGCCTGCTGATGTCACCGCTGACAGACCGATGATGTCACCGCAGCGCCTCATCCTCTCGGTGAGGCGTACGCCCGGGGATCTCCAGCAGGGCCGTCTGCGGAGACAGAGAAACCCTTTACCCAGCTCTAAGCCGCTTCCTCTCTCTCATTTTCATTCAGATCGATGGCCGATGCTTTGTGGGGAAAGCCCAGCCATCACAACCGCAGCTTTGGTGATACGGTGGGCTTTTGTTAGTAGAAGGCTGGGATTGTCTGATCTGAGTGCTTCTCTTTGGGGTGAGATTACGTTAAATCTCAGATGGCTAGAGCGGCGTGTAGCGGAGATACGATTTCTGACTCTCTGCTCCTGTTAAGTGTGTTAATGCTGAATCTGCTTGTTGGTAGTGTTTGTTAGTCTGAGCTAAACAATAATTGAACAAAGCAATTTAACATTTAAATTTACCATTTTTACATTTTTTGGTTTTACTTTGTAATTTGCTTGCCTGATCAGTTGCCCTCCAGGGTGATAAAGGTCTGTTGATTGATCGGTTGACTGATTGGTTGACTGAATAATTGCCTAGTGGTGTTAAAAAGCTGTCATTGTGCTTTGCCGGACATGCTCCTGCCAGTCAAAGCCCAAAAAATGTAAAAATTTCTGAAATGGATTGAAAAATTCATAGAAAATCACTGGTGGAATGTCTGAGATATGTCAGGGCTGGAGTCCCTGTTGGCTGTTTGAGCTGGACTGTGGAATATTTATCACAGTCAGGAATGGCAATAACCCAGGGGAGGAAGAATATCCCTGTTCAAGTAGTCATGCTTTTATTGTTTTTGAATCTTAATGTTCAAGCTTGAAGATATGCGAGACCATAGAAAATCAAGCAGGCCTCGCAAGCTCTTGAAAAGATGTATTTTTTGTTCCTGACGTGTATTGGTTTGCACAGAAATTGGCTAATTCAACCCCCCGGGATCGGCTGCAGATTGATCAGTGAACGTACAGGACGTTTTGAGTCACTTTGCTTGGCTTGGTGCCAGTCTTCAGTCATAACAGCAGTAATTCCTGCTCTCTCTGTTTTAAATGGACTCCACGCTCCCTGCTTCCTCTCACATATTATTTGGTTGGTTTTCAATAAATGGGGGAAAGCAAAAATTAAAACTTTTTTTTATTTTATGCCCGGAGCTAAGCACTCAATCACAAAAAAAACCCCTTAAAAAGCGAATGAAATCAGGGCTCGGTTTAACGGCGCTGTCTGAGAAATGAAAAACGAGGAGGCGCACACTCGGAGAAACCATTACTAATGCCTCTTTCCAGAATGTCTGCCCTGTTAAAGTTTTCCCAGCCGTTTTCATATTCCAATTGGTATTCTCTTCTTGAACCAAATTGTGTTGGTCGTGCCCTAAACTTGCTCCCTGCAACCAACAAATGTTGCTGAAATACCATTTCCCACTCGTGTCGTAGTCTTGTGTCTGTGTGTTGAGCGTGAGCCATCTGCTTTGCAAATGTATTTCTATCTGGTCGATAGCTACTGATGTTGGTGATGAGAGCTCTAGATTACAGAGAGTGCCTCGGTGCTGCCAACTGTACAAGCTGGAAATGAGCTGCTCGAAACGGACCGACATGGCCGCCCCCTCAATAACGCCAAAAAAATACGCCGGATACCTCTCGCTCCTCCGCCGGGGAGCAGTATAACGCCTACGCGCTACAGGCAGGGGGCGCTGTTTTTCATCCCTGACGCGAGCTCGACAGTCGCTACACGCGCGCCCGGTGCCCTGTGCAGATATGCGGCGTGTGATATTGGTGTATGGCTTGTACTCTGCCCTGTCCTCTCTGCAGCGGTTGGCATGGAGATGGATACTCCGTCCTCTGGAAAGCGCGCCGCGTCCTGTCCGCCGGAGCCGGGCGGCGCTATTGAAATTCTGCCGCCGTTCCGCCGCTCCCAGTGTGTGAAACCAATCTGTCAGAGGTGGGAGAACTCCGGGACCCCGGCTCCTGTTATTCCTCAGCGCTCCTGAAGGACTTTGGGTATCCGAGCGCTCGGCTGACCTTTAAATCCGGCCCGTGTCGAGAAAGATCCCATTCCGATAGGCATCACAGAAAACGTTCCTCTTACCAACACGGGTCACGTTTGCGTTCGGTAAACCGCCCAATAAAAAAACGCCCCGTACGAGTGTTGCTTTCGACCTTCGCCGCTCAAAAGTGCTCCTCTGTCCTTCAATTTATTCTTCTCGGAGAGAGCTTAGCCCTTCTCACAGAAGGGACAGTCTGTATTTTTCGACTTTTTGTTCATAAATATCAGCGCACTCACGGTTTAGAGAGAGAGAGTTATAAGCTCGCTGGTTGTCTTCTTGGCTATTAGAAAATCCTTCTTTGGAGATTAAACCGCAGCGAATCCTTGTGTTTTTAACCCCCGGATTGTCTCTCCCACACTTTTTAAAGTTTTTTTTTCCCAGCGGGATTTGTCACCGAACGCGTTTTCTTCGCCTGACGGCAGGGCTGGCTCTCTCTAGCTTTCGGACGTGAATTCCGGGGGGAATTGGGAGTGTTTACGCCGTAATGAAGTGCTTTCCTGGTGGCGGGAGAGGCTTTTCTCCGCTAATCAGCCCTAATAAGCGGGCCTCTCGCCCGCCGCGGCGGCTGTAGCTCCAGGCGGGGGTTTTCAGCCAGGGTTTGCATCGATGCGCGGGATCCAGATGTCAGGTGAAGGCTCCATTAATGAAGCCGGATTAGAGGAGCAGGGAGCAGAGCCGCGGTGATGTCACCGGCGCCCCCCGAGCGGGCGATGCGTGCGCGGATGGCGTGCGTGTGTTCGGGCCCTCTGTAGGCCCCGGGGTGGGAGTGGGGGTGCAGGGCGCTCCCCTGTGTTAGCCCGATAGCAGTCCTGGGGCCCACGGTGAGGTGGGAACAGTGATGGATGGGAATGCCTGGTCCAGTTCCTAATGGAGGATGTGGCCGGATAGTCATCACTTATCTCTCCGACGCCCGCATCCCCCGCAAACCCCCCCTCACCCCGAACACCCCGAACACTCGGCCATCGACCAGGAGAGTGCGACCGGCTCGTACGAGTCGATGCCCTCTCCTCCGGCGACCTCGTCTGCGATGAGCGCACTTACCCCGCTGCAGTCAGAGCGTGGGGCCCGGCTGGCTGATGGGTGTGGGGCTTTGGGGCTGTGAGGGGGGGGCGGGGGGGCTGTACTCAGGAGTGTTTTCGGGCTGCGGGACGCGGCGCCTTCAGAAGAGCGTTAAGTAGTGCCCCCGCCTGCGTGCCTGCTGTCTCTCTCTGTCCCCTCGCCGTTAACGCACAATCAATCCCCCCCCCACCCCGCGCCCCTCTTCACACATCCACACAGGATCCCACTCAACCGCTCCCCTAAGTACAAATCATTTCTGTTTGTCACTTCGTCCGCTAGAAAATAAAGATTTAATTTACTCCGAAAATTGATTCTTCGAGCTGTTTATCCGTTTTATTTTTTTCCTCGCCGTCTCAGAAGCGTACGAAAGACGCCGGTTTATTGCAGTTCAGTATCTATTAGGGCGAGCGGGAGGCGCTGGCGGGAGATTAGCCGCGTCTGGAGGAACGTCCCCGAGTCCGGACGTGCCGGAACACTCTCTCTTCCCTCCTCTCTTCGGTCTCTCTTCCGTTCCCCCGCCTCCGCGGCCGACGCGTTATCGGCGTGGGCCGGCGCTCCGTGGCGTCGGGCGGTTACAGTCCAATAAAAAGCTGATGGAGTGTGGCGTTTTCCCCCGCTCGGCCCTCTGGGAAAGGCCCGACGCCGGCTCTCAATTAACCTTGAGCGCGGAAAGTTTTATACGTTTTCATTATGCAGAGTGGCTGCTTCTCCGAGGAGGTGATGAAACTCACGCACTCCTGCCGAAAGCAGTGTCTCTGCAAAACACCCCGCTCCCAAAATAATGAGTGCATTTTAATAGGCCGCGTAAGTGTCTGTTTTTTTTGTTTTTTGGTCGCAAACGGAATGACTCGGAATCTAGTGTGAAATATACACTGGTAGCGGGATGGCGTGAACGGCCGTGCATTGAATAGTAGGGTGAAAGACGGTAGCAGACGCTTGTTTCTGTCACTGGCCCGAGGGAAGCGCCTAACCAGTTAGAGCACTAATAACTGAAAATTTGAGCTTTTCTGAACAGTGCACTTTTGGTCTGTATACCCGGGCGCGCAACCCTGAACGGGCCGCGGTCATTGAGAGGTAAACTTGTGCGTCTGATCTCTTGAGCGCCGCCTCACCTTGGAGACGCATTAGATCCAGTGCGGCTTCACCCGAGAAAGACCTTGCAGTCAATTGACCCGGTGTGACACAAAAGCGAGCTTTCAGAAAAACCCTGAAGAAAAAGATGGCCTTTTTCACAGCTGAAGCCTGTGGTCAAAAAGTGAAAGGGAAACGGAGTACAATGGCCGCTGAATGCCTGGCATTCTCCTCCGTGAAGGAATGCGGCCTCAAAAGATTTCGATCACTGAAGCATTACGGCACGCACGGCTGTTACTGCATGTCATGGATACTGGGAAATCACAAGGCTGTTGTTGGATATCTCTCCGCAAGCCTCCGCATGTACATTTCCCTATTTTCCCATATAAGGAATGCAGCATTGAAAGATTTCAGTCACTAACGGTAACAGTGCAGCAGTACAACACGAGACTGTCAGTCATATTAGGAAATCAAAAGGTTTGTTTTTGGATATCTCTCCCCAAACTTCTGGATGTCCATTTCATACCCAACAGTGGCTTGCTATGTGGGGTAACATCCAGCAGATGAATGCAGGAGTCTTGTGAGAGTCTCAGTTGTCTGTCGCAGTGGTCTCTGCTACGCCTCCTGGTGGAGGGGGCACGTGCACCTGCGTTGGGCTAGCGAGTCGGCCCAGGTGTTAAAGGTGTTGCGAACCTCCCCCAGCTTGGTTAATTGATTTAATTAATCCAGACACAGCTGAGCCTATTTAAGTGTTTGTCAGTTGGAAAATGTTAGCCCCTGCAATTCAAAAGAAATTATACATTTGACTGTTTTCTGTCATTTCTAAGCCTTTTTACAGTGTGCTCCTGTCTACGGTACGGGGCTGAGGTGGGGAGCACACACCAGAGCGAGAGAGAGAGACAGAGGGACAGAGGGGCAGTGGGAGAGGGAGAGGGAGAGAGAGAGAGAGAGAGAGTTTGAGTGTTCCTGAGAGAAGTGACAAACTGAATCTAACCTGGCTGGACGAGCTGAGAAGCTGTCTCCATGGCGACGTGGTGAGCTGAGAAGCTGTCGCTGCTGTGTAGTTTGGTTCTCTTTTGTTTGTTCTTTTAGTTTGTTGTTTTTTTTCTGGAACCTGTGAAGGGGAAGGGGAAGGGTGAAGATGTTAGTTTATTCGTTTTTGTCTCTCTCTGTGGGATAACCACGGTGAAAACCCAGAACTGCCACTGTCACGCACTATGTGTCATCCTATGTCACGTTGTATACAGTAACCATATACAGAAAATACTGTATATACGGTCTAATGGTGGTTATATACAGCACCTGGATTTTAGTCGTGTGTGTGTGTGGGGGGTGGGTAGTTAGTCAGTAGTTAGCACTTTTTCGATGTTGTGTGTGTGCTTAGATAAAGTTTGTTGTGATAAATAATTAGAAGAAACATAGTTTCCAGTTTTGCCTCATTGCATTCATGTGTGAATGAGTGTGTTGTGTGGTGTGGTAGGTGTGTTTCTTGCGGTAAAGTCACATTTTTTAAATGACATTGTGTATTGGCTTGGACTCAGGGTGTGTTACACAGTCCAAATAGTGTTGATTTGCACAGCTGGGTGTTTGTTTAAAGGCAACCTCCACAGAAAAAACAAACTCAAAAAGGCTTGATGCAAAGGCAAATGTAAACACATTAATGCAAATCTGTGTTGTTAGCCAGGTCTGGCCCTACTGCTCATGCTAATCAGGTAAGTGCACTTGTGCGCCTGTATTGTAAATAGCTCAGGATAAGAAGGCCTGCCAAATGAAGGCAATGTGATATAAACCCGCGATTGTTAACAGGACACCTCTACGCATAGAGAAACCTTCAAACCTTCAAGCCTGAGCCAGACAGCAATCCCGGAGTGCACTGCGCCATTGTGTTTGTAAACAAAGGTCTCGGCTTTTTAAATGTGAATAACCAAAAGATAGCGAGCAATTTTTCATCCAGGTAACAAATGAGAGTGGTTCTTAATGTGCTTATCCGGAGGAGTTCCTACTTAAGCAGATGTGGGTCAACAGCAGTGCCACGTGGGGGATTTCATCCTAAAACGTTCAGGTTCAGGGGCGTTTATCCGGCCCCACCTCAGCGCCCTCAGGGTGTGAAGTAGTGCGGTTCGGAGCGTTTGGGACAGACAGGAAACGGAGTGAGTAATGTTCTGCTGCTCCAGACGGTCCGGTGAGGAGCCCAGATCCAATCAGGTGTGAGAGAGAAAGTTGTGGTCAGGTGACACTCTGGGGGACAGGCCTCCGCGCTCCCTGGGAAGGCCGCCGCGACTCTTCCTGTGGCGTAGGGGGCAGCGTTTTATTATGCTGAAGGACAAATCCGCACAGGCGATTAAACAATGTTTCCCATTTAGTTAATATTGATGGTGCGCGGCTTTGACAAATGGCCTACCTCCCCGCAACAGCTGGGAGAGGGAATTGATGAAAAGCCGTGCCTTGTTTAGGATTTTAAACATTATTTAGACCTGAACAGAGGACTGCTCCATTCTTCCTGGGCCGGGGTGTGTGTGTGGGTGCGCGTGTGTGTGTGTGTGTGTGAGCGCGGGTGTGTGTGTGTGCGTGTGTGTGTGTGTGTGTGTCTGTGTGTGTGTCTGTGTGTGTGCGTGCCGCGAGCATGTCCTCTCCGTACTCAGACGGAACATCCATTACCGTACCTGCTTTTGTCTTTTTTCGCGTTTGCACCTGTTCTCAGCCGTTCCGTGTTCCGTCCTCTCCGCCCCGGCAAATGAAGAAAGAAGGCGCTTCCTCCACGCGGGCCGGTTCAGCCCGCTCTTGTGAAGCTCCTACACGGTGCCCCGGCGCCACGCCACGTAGCCGGCCCCGTCTCCGTGCCGTATCGATCCGTTCTTCCCAACACAAAAAGGGGGAAGGCGCTATTTCCGCCGCATCCTCCGGTGATGATGACTCACCGCTCGGCTCGTAGGGCTACCTCCCCCCCCCCCCCCCCGCCGTTTGAAAAACAGCCCGAAACGTACAGCGAGACCGGCGTGACGGTTTCTAAAACCTGACATCGCGAAACCTGCATTGCTCACGGTTGGGAACCCAATCGGAGTTGTATCTGCGAACCCCAGACAGTCCCTTGCGGAAACGCCGCCCGCATTCAGACAAACGCAATCTGGAAATGCAGAAATGTGTTTTCCGCACTGGGGTGTGAGAGAGCGTGAGAAGAGAAGGAGACTTTTACGCATGGGCCGTATTCTCCATTAAAACGCCGTTCTCGCTGAGGCAATCTGTCTTCTTTAGATAAGTGCCAGAGCTGTCTGTTTCCCTGCTTCAGCACACATCCGCCAGCTTTAGGTGTTGGGAGGCAGCTGCTGGCTGCCCGTCTCTGCTCATTTGCAGTTTTTAGATCGACATTAAGACTCGTTTCAGACCGTTATCATTTTTCAATCCAACTTTCATACTTATCGATTAACATTAAACTTGCGTTTAGCCGATTGCCTGCTGAATTTTAAATTCACATGTCTGTCTGTCACATGCTGTAGGGGGAGGGGCGTCCTGTGTGTCGACGGTTCTTCGGCGGCCTAGTGGCTACGGTGCATGACTGGGACCTGAAATGTTGCAGTGCTGCTGTTGGGCCCTTGAGCAAGACCCTTCACGCCGCATTGCTCCAGGGGGCACTGGTCAAATCACCGCAGATCATATTGGATAAAAGCACCAGCTATAAATACCTGTAATGTAAATGTAAATGTAAATTTGTTCCCCGTTTTACCTCATAAGTTAAACATTCATATTTATCATTCGTTATAACGGGGCCCTGCCCCTTTTGTGAGCGGTGGCCTCATTCCGATACCCACAAAGCCACAGAGTACATTATCAATTAGGTTTAATCTCACTGACATCTGCTAATCGCCCTTATTTCTGCGTAAAGGGGATGGCTGGGCGCACATACATCTTGTTGTAAGAGCTGTCTGGGAGGGGAGGTAAAGAATGGGCACACGGCTTGCGCTTTGGGTGATTAATGGATTTCTGGGCCTGTAAATTTCCCTGCAATCAATTATTTTATCATGAGACTTTCTTTTTCTGGTGCGGACATCTGCTGCACATCGCCACGGAAACCATTAAAAAAAAGTTCCCTCCGTTTTTTTTTTTCCTTTTTCCCTTTTTCATTTTAAGCGATGACAGGAGTTGATTCTCTCGGCAGAACTTTGTGGCTTTTTGGGACGGGACGGGGGGGGGGGGGGGGGGCGACAGTTTGCCGGGGGCCAGGCGAAATCTCCGCGGTGCTCTAAGCTCTGCTCCGGAACCGGAAACGGGTGTCCTGGAGCTCCGGAGAGTTCACCGGGCGGTAGAGGTAAGATAAGATAGGATAAGATATCCTTTATTGAACCCTGTGGGTTAATTTGTCCTCTGCATTTGACCCATCCTAGTTGCCTAGGAGCAGTGGGCAGCCACAGTGCAGCGCCTGGGGAGCAATGTGGGGTTAAGGGCCTTGCTCAAGGGCCCAACGGCTGTGCGGATCATTTATTGTGGCTCGACCGGGATTCGAACCACTGGCGTTGTGGCTCCCAGTCATGTACCTTAACCACTACGCTACAAGCCGCCCCAGGTGTCTCCGGTCGTCTGTTTTGGGACGGCCTCAGTCTCACTCCCGCGCTAACGTTCGCCACCTCTCTGTTCCTCCCACGCGTGTCACCCAGCTGTCACCCCCTCCTCGTCCGCAGCGCGGGCACACACACCGCGAAGCACCGCACAATGCCGGTCTCCAGCTTTCAAACGCTTTATTAAACCTCTGTTTAGTGTGGAAGGTCAGCTCACAACCCATTCGTCTCTCACTGCCGGGCGGGTAGGATGAGGAGACCAGGACATAAGGGAGTCCTTATTGGGTCATTGGCCCAGGTGCCATGGTCAGGGCTCTGTGTGCCACGAGTGGGCTGGTTGATGTCCACGGTGAATGCCGTGACTGCACCAAAATGGCGGCGTGTGTGCACCGGGCCCTTTCCCCCCCCACCTCCTCCATAGGCCTGTGGGAAAAGTGCAGCCCACTGGCTCGCCGACGCCAGCTCGACTCCAGCTCGACTCCACCTGACTGCGTCCGGCAATTTGTGGAGCGGTGTTTCATCAATCTCCCGCGAAGAAGCCCATCGATGCGGTTAACGGGGGGGAGGAGACGTGAGCTCTGGGGGGGGGGGAAACGCGCGAGGCCGGTCAGCCTACGGACAGGCTCATCCTGGCCCGGCGCTTCCTGGCTCCCGGCTCTCTCTGGAGGCTGGCGGCTCGACCTGCGTTTTCAGACGCGTACCGCCCCCACTCTTCCTGCAGTGGCTGAAGCCGACGAGGCAGCGGCACGGTTAGACGGGGAGGATTTAAAAGGCGTTTGAAGCGGCGCCCGGTTGTAACGGCCTCTCTGTGTCTCCCTCTCCCCGCCGCCCCGCAGGGCTACCTCCCGGCCAACGCGGAGAGGAGAGAGAGCACGCTCCAGCGGAAACGCCAGGAGTACTTCGGCTTCATCCAGCAGTATTACGACTCCCGGAACGACGAGAACCACCAGGACACCTACAGACAGGTACGGCCCGCGTTACATCCTCACTGCTCCCCCTCAATAAGACGTGTCACACAGAGGGGCCCGGTTCTCCAACCCCTGGTGGTCCCCTGTGGTCTGTGCCTCTGATAGATGTGTCTAACACACCAGTCAACCCTTCCTAAGAGTGGGCCCTCTGCCGTGAGTGATGGCCTGGCTTTTCAGGCTACCAGAGTTAAAGAAAGTGTATGTGTGTGTCTGTGTGTGTAAGAAAATAAGTGTGATAAGAGAGTGTGTGTGTGTGTGTGTGTGTGTGTGTGTGTGTGTGTGTGTGTGTGTGAGAGCGCATTAGTGTTTGTGTGTGAGAATGAGTGTCTCTCTCTCTCTCTCTCACACACACTCACAGGGAGTCTCCGCGGAGTCTCCGCTCCGCTCAACATCTCCCTGTCAATTGACAAATCCCTGTAGCTTCGCTGCACAGCCAGAGCCCATCTGTTTGGCCCATTACAGAGGCTAGAACCCCTGGAGCTAGGCCACACACACAGGCTACAGCCCCTGGAGCTAGGCCACACACACAGGCTACAGCCCCTGGAGCTAGGTCACACACAGGCAGGTTCAGGCCTGGGATATATACCTCCGTCCAACAATGCACACCAGGACAGAAATGGCAACATGTAAAAATAGATTTTTAGCAGAGTTCGCTTTATAAGGGTTCGGTGATTCAGTACTCCTAGTTTAAATTGAGCCAGAATGATTTAATGAACCAGTACCTGTAAGAGGTCAGCGTAATTGTGATGTCTGCCCGTTAATGCCACATGGAGTTTTCCTGGCTGGCTGGAGGTGGCAGAGATGAGTCAGAGCTCGAGATGCGTCTAATGCACTTCCTCTGCAAGCTGATTATTTATTTATGTATTCATTTCTTTATTTCTTTATTTATTTATTGAGGAGGGAAAAGGTGGAGTGGTTAGGAAGTTTTGCTTGAAATCATTGATAAAATGGTTACACCTTTTGGTGTTTTATTGACTGTGGTTTGCATCATCTCTCATTGTTTCTGGAGCGCGACGTACATCTGTGGCTCACACTTCCCCGCAGCTGGCAGGCCTGATGAAATCTCGGCCCATCTCAGTCCTGGCTGAATGTGAGGGGCTTGGGTGCTCAAGCACAAGAGAGCTGCTTGTGAGTGCTGTGGCCCAGTGTGTATCAGAGTGTGTCTCTCAGTGTGTCTCTCAGAGTGTCTCTCAGAGTGTCTCTCAGAGTGTCTCTCAGAGTGTCTCTCAGTGTGTCTCTCAGAGTGTCTCTCAGTGTGTCTCTCAGAGTGTCTCTCAGTGTGTCTCTCAGAGTGTCTCTCACATAGTGTCTCTCTGAGTGTCTCAGTGTCTCTCACAGTGTCTCAGTGTCTCTCACAGAGTGTCTCTCAGTGTGTCTCTCACAGTTTGTCTCTCAGTGTGTCTCAGTGTCTCTCACAGTGTGTCTCTCAGTGTGTCTCAGTGTCTTTCACATAGTGTCTCTCAGTGTGTCTCAGTGTCTCTCACAGTGTGTCTCTCAGAGTGTCTCTCACATAGTGTCTCTCAGTGTGTCTCTCACAGAGTGTCTCTCAGTGTGTCTCAGTGTCTCTCACAGTGTGTCTCTCACAGAGTGTCTCTCACAGTGCCTCTCAGAGTGTCTCAGTGTCTCTCAGTGTGTCTCTCCTAGTGTCTCTCTCACAGTGTCTCAGTGTGTCTCACAGTGTCTCACAGTATGTCTCTCACAGTGTCTCTCACAGTGTGTCTCAGTGTGTGTGTTGGAGTGTGTCTCTCTCAGTGTGTGTGTTGGAGTGTGTCTCTCTCAGTGTGTGTGTTGGAGTGTGTCTCTCACAGTGTGTGTGTTGGAGTGTGTCTCAGAGTGCATCTCTCTCCCCCCTCCCTCTCTCTGACAGCTGGACTTCCCTCTCTCTCTCTCTCTGATTGACAGTGTTTCAGAGCTCTGTCTGTCTGTCTGTCTGTCTCCACTCTGTCCGCTCTTGATTTCCCCAAGGCCCGACACAGACGCCAATTTCACCCCCAATGAGCTTCTAAGCTGGAGGAAGAAGAGTCTTCCCCAACGCTACACACATTTTCACACACGCTAATTCTAAGGATTACATAAATATCACATATTCATGTCATTTATGAATATTAAATGCAACATTTCGACATATCTGATGTGCTTGAAAATTGTTTCTTCATAATACATTTTCTTCCGTTCAAAAAGGATTTCTTCCCTTCGCCTGAAACCAGTGGTTGTTTTTTTTTTTTTTTTAGATCTTATCTAAATGATAATTTTTCTCATATGTCTTTAATAAGGAAGCAAATTGATGCACGCATATCTAAGTCTTTCAGTTTTACAAAAGGTGCAATAAGTATGTTCAAAATTAGCCACAAATCTAAAAATCTTAATTATTGCATTTACTTAGATTGCCACTGAGAGATAATGCACATTTTTGGACCAATCCTTTGTATTTCTAATGAGGATGAATTAGCCACACATCCTTATCCAGCATTGGTTCCACTATATTTGATATGAAACTGTATCCTAGCAGGGGATGGTTAGGGGAATAGTTGCATTATTTTCCCTCATACAAAATGGAAACTGGAAAAGGAATCAGCGCTTGGTGTGTGCGTGTCTCAGAAAGTGCTGCGGTTCCCTTGGGCCCGCTCTATTGATTGTGTGAACCGCGTGGATGGCTCTTGAGCGCTCCGTGTGTTTGTGCTGTTTTCTCCAAACTGTCAGATCCACATAGATATCCCGCGTATGAGTCTGGAGTGTTTAATGCTGCAGCCCAGAGTGACCGAGGTAAGACCGGCGGACCAACAGGGGGCGCTGTGGCCCCTGTGTCTGCAGCATGCCTTCAGCTCACCTGCCAGAGGCGCCAGTCTGTCTGTCTTTCCGTCCGTCTGCCTGTCTGCCGTTCTGTCAGGGCCTGATGGTTGAACTGGGTGTTGGGGTCTGCTCTGGCTTCGCCTGCTTGAATACGAGGCTTAAAGAGTACAGTCAAACCAATACAGACTGTGGCAGCCCTGTTACTGAAACACTGTACTGGATGTGCTTAACATCCGTCGTCTCCTTTGTTATACTAACAGCCCATTAGTCACTGCAGCAAGACTTGTATGCCTTGGTTGATATCAGTTTAGTTCTTGTCAGTAGTTATTATTATTATTGCAGGAATTGGCTCACTGGGAAAAGATGAATTCAGTCGTCAGAAACGGCTGAGCGTACCGACGCGTTCGCTAACAGGAGCTCACATGTTAAAGCTAGTTACATGGTGTTTGATGCTGCCATGGCTATGGGCTGGCCAGGCTGCTGCAGGTTGGTCAGGAGCCCGTACGGAAGCCACTGGACCCCTCTGCCCAGTTCAGCGTGGTGATGAAGCCCTGCCTCCAGGCCAGGGTTTGGGGCCTGGTGTACTAACCTGCGGCTCTCTCTCTAATGGCTGATCCAGGCCCAGGATAACCTGCCCGTGCTCCTCTCTGTGTTCTCTCCCCGCAGATTCACATTGACATTCCGAGAACTAATCCTCTTATTCCTCTCTTTCAACAAGCTTCTGTGCAAGAGGTGAGATTTCCACACACCCACGCACGCGTACACACACACACATGCACAGGTGACCGCACAAACACACACGTACATGTACACACACACAGGTATGCACACACACGCACAGGCATACACACCCCCGCCCACACGTTTAATCTATTATGTTAAAACGGCTACATATTACAAACCCAGCTCTACTATGCTCGGTTGCTTCCAAAATTGTGTAGACACAGGGGAACGCTGGAGAATGATCGATAGAAACAGCGCATTTATGTGTTAATGGTATGAAAACAATGCACAGGACAATTTTCTCAAGTCAACAAATGTATTACTAATGCATTTATTTCCCTCCCAAGAGTACCGATCGATACTAGGGGTTTAAACGGTTAAGCGAAACTGAGTTGTACACGTTTACCAAAAATTGCTAACCGATATCCGATTTTATTTCATTTTTTCTGAAGCTGAAATGGTCAGGTCAGTTTAATTAAATAAATGCGCTTTCACCACCAGTGACAAAACACACAAATTGGTTGCACAACTGAAAGAAAGATTTTGGCTGCGTAATAACTTCCGTCAGGCTAGTCCTTTCCATGATGCCATATATAAAACAAATAAAGCAATACATCATTCGACAAATGTTGCACGCAACATTAGTGAGTAGGCAAGTTGAAAAATAAACGCTATAATTACGTTATTATGTTCATAATTATTATTTTTTACTAATGTTTAATGTTTTTTTTTAAGTGTTGTGTTCTATATATCTGTATATCTATGTTGGCCGGAGCTAACTTGCCTACATTTTCCAGGACCGTGTAGTTTAACTATTTCTAAAATAAAGTCGAATTGTTGGCATTACCATTTGACCAGTAGCCTATCTTATCCATCAGATATTGAAAGCGGGAATTCCCTGCTTTAAAATGACCATATAAATACGCTCACCACAAAGATTGCCCTACACATTATAACATCAAATGCATTGGCAAAGTTTACTGTTAAGCATTATACAACTTTTTGGTTTCCCTGCCTAAAATAGACCAGATTTATCCTATTGCCACCACGACACGGTCTTATCGTTATCATGTTACTGTAATCACGCAAATATTGGACATTAACTTCACAATGGAATTTTGAGTGCCAAACCCTGTCTGTTACAAAGTTCTCGATAGCAGCAGGTTGGGCACATTTCAATCAATCAAGTCTGTCAGGCAGGAGCCATAGGAAAGAGGGATGGAAACAGGAAGAATGGTCATTTTAACTGATGCATTTAAAAAAAATTTTTACACGCGATCGACGAGCATGCCTGGACGTAACATACCCAGCTTCAACTAGCCTACTGTGTGCACGATGTGAGCACGATATCAATGTAAATGTAAATCCTTAATTTGCCAATTAGCCTATTATCTGACTAACAATGTTGACATTTAAATGAAACTGACCCAAAATAAAATTTTAAAATGCAATACAATTTATGTCAGTAGGCTACTCCATTTATTATTATTATTTTTTGATAAGCTCCCGAGCGCTCATAAGCAGTATCGGTTAACCTTTTTTTTTTTTTTAAATGGGATGGTAATCGTTTACAAAAACTGATGGTTTGTCACATCCCTAATCGATACACCTCTCAAACCCACACCAGGCTAAGTTGCGCATCCGTGTATATGTGCAGCGAGATGGCAGGTCAAATGAATGCTAATTAACTATTGCTGGTGAGCAGGGCTCTAACGAACCCAAGGCCCTTCCAAGGCACGCGAACACACTCTCCGTTAATTAAGGGAGGGTTACAGGTGGGGGGCAGACAGCTGGGCTGGCCTCGCCTCCGGTTCAGCTCCCACCGACCTCCGTGTCTGCCAGCCCCCGCAGTCTTTGCCCTGGGCCTGAGGTCTGCTGGGTCTAACTGCTGGAGCTAAAGGCCACGTGGCTACCTGCTAAAAAAATCAATACAGAATTTAAGACCCGTTTTTTTCCTGTCCTGTTTTACAGACACAAACCCTCTTTAGCTGCATTTCAGCTTGTGCAAGTCACGACCCATAGTGGTAACACATTTCTTGTTTCTGATATCTGTTTTTTCTTTCCCCAAGGTGTTACTGTGGATTTAAGAACATACTGTAATGCTTTTTTTCACATAACAGAACTACAGTAAACCAAGTCATTGTACAGATATCTTGGTACTACATTCTGTGTGTTCCTTAGCTATATTAAAGGCATTCATCTGTAGTGGAACATATATGGAGCCATTTGCCTGGGGGTTATATGCTACAGGCTGCATTGGACATGGTAATCCATTATGTTCCGCACTCTTATCCATTGGTTCCATTGGTATTTTAGTTGCTATGGATATGCACATATATCAAATCCAAGGACACGTATACAGTAGTGGTATTGCATAGCAGTCAGTACAGGAGCAGTTTATTAAATCAGGATGTGGTGAAAAGTGCGGTCGAATCTTAATATCATATGATGATTAAAATGGATAGGACCAAGTGCTGTAAAAATGTAAACAAGCTAATGGAATGGTATGAACATGAAAACTAAATGAAACAAAATGAACAAGAACGGCAATCATTACAATATTAATTTCTGACTTGTAAAACAAAACAAACAAAAAGGGTGGTGATTACAATATTAATTTTTGACTTACGCGAGCGTTGGACATTTATTATTAATCTATTCAGTGACTGATCAATTATATGAGTATTTATGCGGCAGTGACATGGTGGTGACCAATTTCACATTATGGTCAATTATACATGACCGTGCTGTATTGTGGGAAATTAGCGATGGTGGAAAATCCAGCATATTGGCCTTGCATTGACAGCAATGATCCCCCTTCGTCTCCGGTGCTAGGGCATCGAGAGCTCGGTGAACTGGACGACCGCGGTCCTCCATCTTCCTCCATCTACCGCCCTGCTGTTAAACCTGGTAGCACCGGGGCTACCATCAAAACAAATTAGCGCCCATCTCTCCCGGATCCGCCTAACAGACGGCGATAATGGGTAACTCGGCTCAGCACCGCTGCTCTCCCTGTTTGGAGCCGGTGACCTGATGTGTAAAGTAGGCCCCGTGCGCGGGGTGCAGCTCCCTCTCCCATCACGCAGAGCTACCTCGCGTTCAGCAGCCGTGTCAGCCACGTGAACGTCCATGCACAGGTCCTTCAACGCGCTGGAAGGGAAGGGCTTCGGTGACGGACGTGTGTCCGGTGCGGTCCGTCAGGCTGAGACTGTGGTGGGTTTGAAGGCTCTACTGAAAATCCAGGCTGGTGTGAACCAGTATCGCTATTCGTACCGCTAAACCAAGAGCGAGACCTTTCTGTCTCACGAGCGGAAATATAAACCATGTTCCGAAGGCGAAAGCACTCACTGAGCTACAGAACCACGTCACATTCATGGAGAGATGAACCCTTAACAAATTCTCTCCGAGCTGGTCTGGTTTCATATTCGATGTGAGAACTGAGAACACAGTTGAGAAACGCATTTGCTGAGACTCATAATTAAGGGTCCAAGCCGGACAGGTGCAGTAAGCTGTTCTTTTTGTGAGGATTCTTATTTTTTTCCCTTTTTATTTGCATCCAATTACATTTTTGCTGGTAAGGGCCAGGCTTACCAAATTTGACACGCTTCTTCTACTAGTAATTGTGCAGATTGACTGCCTGCTGTAGTTGTGCATATGACAGATTTTCACAAGCCCAGCCCGCATTCAAAATTTTCCTGAGAGTTAAAACATTAGTTACTTTGGTCTCTATCCTTCAATTTACCTCAAGATTCACCATATTGGATTCCACTTTTATTTTTCAGAAAAATGCATATTCTCCTAGAAAATTGTGGTTCCACAGTGGCCAAATAATGAGCCAGTGAACATTGAATGGCTGTGACTTATCATAAAAAAATTATTATAAACGGTTTGATCTAAATGTATAACATTTAATATACATTTTCCAACTTATTATGCTTTCACTTTCATGGTACTGGCCCAATCAAAACACACAGTAATATATACAGCTCCATATTCAAAGAAAAAATCAAAACACATTTTACATTTACATATTAACATTCTAGGCATTTATCAAACACACACATCTGCAATGACTTACGTACGGTACACGAATTATGGACGTATCAGAAATCCTCTGTGCGGCAGACCCAAACACATTGACTGGGAAATGGACCCATAAAACACTCAGCGTGAGACGGACCCATGAAACATGGCTGTTTGTCACGGCTGCGTTTGAGCCAGGAACGGCCGTCACGGCGCATGTTCTCGCTTTCGCTACTCGCCCCTCACTAACGGCTCCAGAGACCGCACGGCCCTCCCCTCACCCCTCTCTCCCTGTTTTCTAGACACTCTTCCTCTGCATGGACCACGTACACTCACCCCTAACCTAAAACATTTCATCTGGGTAACGAAAGCCCATCTCTTGTTTAACTGACTACTGTGTATCTAGTGCCATTCTATATGAATGAACACGTCCGCACAGGATTTTAAAGGAAAGTAAGAAGAAAAAACGTGCGAAAGTGTTTCCCTTTCAAGGAGAGTCCCCTGGGATGGCTTGTTTTCCCTGCAGCCGGGCTCCTAATTAAGAAAGCGTAAAGCCAGTCAGTATCACCAGTTAATTTGGCACAAACGAGCGAAAAACAAGCCTTTGCTTACACCCTTCTTTATAGAACCTGGACGTTTTTCTCTCTCGCACGAGACGCAGCATTCGAGGGCCACGACTTCCCGTAATAGGGACTTTAAGTTAGCGGCTCATCCGAGCCAAGCTGATAGACATTTTGCTGTGATCGTACTACGGGATACAAGGCAGGGAATTGGCGTGCTAAGCAACCGCTGCGATAAACACGGTAATTCTGCTGTCGCTGATTCTCCTGCCTCTCCTCTCCGGAACATTCTAGGAAGCCATTGATTTCTGACGCCTGTTTTAGTGTCTAATTTCCCCTCCCTAACGGGCTGGCAGTGAGGGGAGCCCAGGACGTGAATTCCAGGGGGGTTTTCTGAAGCAGACCGTCATTTCATACAGTGGGACAGAGTAGCATCCTCCCCAGCCGCACTGTAGGAAATTACACTGTGATGGTGACTAATGGTGAGCCAAAAAAATATGGCTCCTAATACTACTGATAATAAAGAGACCGTTGTAATAATACAGTTAGACTAATAAGAAGAATACTTGTATAAGAATACACAAATAATAATAATAATAATAATAATAATAATATTATCAGGCTGGTTAGTCTGCCAGGTTGTTTAAAGAATCTTACTGCCATTTTGTTCATTTTGAGAAATGGGTTTAAAAAAAGAAAAAGATGACAGAAACATGACACGCAACGCGCTCTGCCTGTGATATACCATCAGCTCGCTTGTCAAACCCAGGCAGCGGTTTTTAAAATAAAATGTAAATCCATTTCCCCGCTTGATTTAAGTTGAACTTCAAGCCTCTTTTAATCCGGGCGAGCTGACAGCAGGGCGAGGCATTAAAACCCTTGTAGACATTGTCTTTAATGAAGATGGAAGTGTTTGCCTTGCTACAAAAGATGAAGAGGATTGGACGGGGAAAAAAAAGTTGAAGTCGAGCGAAAGTCCTTGATACACGGTGGCGGAAAGACGGGCGAAAGCGCGGCTGGAAAATTGATAGTGAAGCGTGTGATTTATTTTATCCTCACTCGCGCACTGCTTGATCAAGTAACAGAAGTTGCTTTACCTTGACCTAAATCTATAAATACTGCATCCTAACAGGGGTGTGCTGCCTCCTCTTACAGCCCGCCACGCAAACACGCAGAAGCTAATCATTCCTTTCCTCCGTCTTACCCCTGTCTTATCGTTTTAACCGTCACACGAATAATCCCCTGGGTGCTCTTCAACACAGTTGATCGAAATAGATTTTCTTTTTTTTTGGTGGTGGGGGGAGGGGGGAGGGGGGGGTATAGGGGGGGGTCTTTTACTCCGAATTCTATAACGACACTGTCTGGTGTGAATAATTTCACAATTTGAATGTGAAACTATAATTGCCTGTGTATATACAAAGTATTTATGCTCAGTCTGTATACACATATAGTAATATAAAAATAATACGTAATATAAAACCAGAACATCTCTGAAAGGGTAGGAAAGGCAGGAAACAGTTGTGTTCTTGGCTTTATTATGTGTATATTTCGTAGTTAACCTTTTATTTTCCCTGATTTAGATCTTTGAGCGAATTCTCTTCATATGGGCGATCCGCCACCCAGCCAGTGGCTACGTGCAGGGCATCAACGACCTCGTCACACCCTTCTTTGTTGTTTACGTCTTCGAGTACATTGGTAAGTGTCTATTTTTAGTGCTGTGTGTTTGTGTTAGTGTGTGTGTGTGTGTGTGTGTGTGTGTGTGTGTGTGTGCGCGCGCATTGCGTGGGGTCTTGCAGCCCTGCTCCCCTGCCGAGACCAAAAGTGCCCCCTAGAGTGTGTTTGCTCTCATGAATCCAGCTGCCTCCCTCCGTGTGAGACGATGGCCAGGACCGTAGCTTTAATTGGCTCCGCTCTAAAGAAACAACGCGTGGCCCCACTGAAAGACAAGCCTGTCGCTTCCCTTCTGCGCCTGCATGCATCTCCCAGGCCCCACCAGGGTTTGGGTCCCCCTGGAAGCGGTGCCTCCGGCAGACAGGCAGGCCTTCCACACCAAACAGGTGGGCCTCCTGCAGCTCCGCTGGAACAGCGCAGGGGGAAATTAGCTTATAAACGGGAGGTCGCGGGTTCAAATCCCAGTCGGGGACACTGCAGCTGCACCTGTAAATAAGGTCCGTTCTTATTCAAATCGCTTCAATAGCTGTGCAGCTGCCTGAATGGGTAATATAGTTTCTAAACTGAAAGGTATGTCTCTGTAATAAGTTGACAACCCGTGTAATGTACCTGCGATGGATAGAGATGGCTCCAGGGGTGTATGTCATCACTGTAGCCTTGACAACATGTCATTAAAAGGGCGTGGCGTGGCAACTCTGGTTTCTTCTAGCTCCGACACTCAGTTGTATCCTCAAATGCTTCCAGCTCTGTCTGTTCCTCTATTCGTGTGCTCAATGAGTATTATTAAGTATTATTAAGTACTATTTAAAGAAATTGCATGGAGCTCAGTGTGATGAGTCTACTTTCATGCACTGCAATATAGCTACTGCAATCCTTTTCGCACAAGCAAAACCAACAACGATTGGTCATGGTGTCAGTTTTGCCCCAATCATCGGTTGCGTTATTAGTTCTGCGTATGGTGCGTAGCTGAACAGGCCCACGTAGCCGTGCTCAGCCGGAAGAAGCCACGGTAGCCGGTATGAAAAATGGTGGCTTTCCTCCGTCGAGATAAAGAGGGCGTTTTGGCGATGGCCTCTGTGAGCTCTCCTCGGGGAGGGAGCAGAAACCTTTGTTCTGGAGGGCGACCGTCCGCCCAAGCCCTCTCACTTCAGTCTCCCGCCCGGCCCCCTGCCATTCATTACCCACAATTCAGCTGGGTCCAATAAAGACTGACGTTAGGCAGACAGCTCCTTCAGTCGGAGCGGGGGCGCGGGCCCCAGCTCTGGGCTGCTGGGCTCTATTAAACCCGGGGAGTGTTGCCGGGGCATCGCCTCTGAGGCACGCGGGAGCGGGCCGCCGGCCAATCCGCTCTCGCTAAAAACAACGCAGAAAGGACGCTTCAGGGGTTAAAGCCGGGATGAAGAAATCTGCCGGTCGACAGTCAGTTGTCGAGTTTTATTTGGCCTGTCACAGCGAACGGAGAGGGGGTGAGGGGGTCGGGGGTGAGGCGGAGGGGAGTGTTTGCTGAGGAATGTCTCTGGTTGACTCTCAGCCTTACGGCTGCATACCCGTGTCTGCGTATGTTCGAAATCCCCCGTGTATCATGGTCTCAGTGTATTATGGAATGTGCTGCTTTTTAAAGAGTTGTTCTCTATGACCGAGGTACTTAAGATTCATTTATACAATTCATTTGTTCCTTTGGTTTCTATACTCCCTGTACATAATGGCCAACCTGAATACTCAGACGTGAATGCGAGGTTTGACTAAATGCAAACTGGCCCTGTATATTATTCAGTGTGCTGCATAGTAGAAATATCACAGCCCTCCTGTACAATGGGCAGCCCAATTAGTACGGGTCACTACGCAGGTAATGTATACAGCGCTCTGCTTCCACAGTGTGTGGGAGAGGGATGTGATAACTCTGCTTTGTGTCTGGGAGGAATCCCACGGATTTTGCCATGTTGAAAGAGCAGCGTATTCAGTTCAGTCTGTAAGTCTTTGAACGATGGTACAATTTCTGTTCTTTTGGCTCTGTACTCCAGCACATTGGATTTGAAATGACATGAACAATGGATATGAGTTTGAAGTGCAGACCTAAAGAGATGTAATTCCTACCCACATCGCCCGATGGATGTAAATACCCTCAAATTAAGCGTGACAGTCTGCTCATTAACCTCATATTCATTATTTCATTTCAAATCCAATGTGTTGGGAGTACAGAGCCAAATGAAAAACAGTTGTACCATTGTCCAAATACTTACGGACTGCACTGTAATTATGAGGCTGGTAGAGAGATGAGTCTACCCATTGTGTGCTGGACTGGGCTTGTTGCCGGGCGGATTGTGCCATCTCTTACCCCACAGACAGAGGGTTAACCAACCCCAGGCTCCGCCCAGCCCACCTCAAACCCCAATCCCTCTTCACCCTGAGGGTCCTTGTGGGCAGACCTGCCGGGGGAATCCATCATTAGCTGGCTGTAGGATGAGCTGAGCGTCTCTCACGCAGACCAATTACCCAGGTGCAAATGAGGCTGTGAGTGGCGGTGGCCATCTGTGTGATGAATTGATGAAGCTTTTCCAGCAACAAGGCCGGCCATTCGAGGAAGCAGTGAGAGTCCAGACCACGCTTTCAACGTCTGCATGTATGTGAGAACGGTGTAGGTGTGTGAGAACACGCGTCTGCATGTATGAGAGAACGGTGTACGTGTGTGAGAACACGCACATACAAGTGAATGTGTGTGCATGTATAAGTACATGCATGTACACTTATGAGAATGTGTGTGCGTGCATATGAGAACGTGTGTGCGCGTATGAGAACATGCAGATGCGTTTATGAGAACATGTGTGCTCACGTATGAGAACACATGGGTGCGTGTATGCTTGCCTGCTAGTTAGTCCCCATGTTCGAGCTCCTGAAAAAGAAAAATAATTTTGCATGTTTCTGTCCCTTCTGAACACGAGGGACATTTTCCTGCATTAATCAAAGCTCTTCACATTCCATTTCATAAATGTAGTTTTTTTGCTGTGGCAGGATCCATGGTTTTATCCAGTGTTTATAAATGTTGTTTTCAGCCTTTTGTAAATGTTTAGTACAAGCATAAACATAATTACAGGGATTAATGGAAATGATAGTACATTCTAATTAAGTAAGACACTCAAATGAGAAATTTAATTGATATGGAAGTTTTTTTAAATACATAGAAAAGGTTAAACAAATTAGTTTGGTAAAAATTCACAATTACAGTATAATCACCTCCACAAGACATCCTTCGCAGTCTTCATTGTATGAACCAATTTGAGTGCTAAAAAAGAGTTTGTTTTTGCTTTAAAACAAGTTTTCACCATGCGTGGCATTTGGATTTCTGACAAAATAATTGATTCAATTGTCCTGGCAACTGTTAAGAGATGGAACAAATTGAACTATAATAACTCCGGGAGAAAAAAGGTTGCAGTGGAAACAGCTTGGACTTTTTCCATCTGGAATATATTAGCTAAGAAGCGGGGATAAGGAAATGAAAGTGTGGAGGTATTAGTCAGTGTTGCGCAGAGCCCTGTGAAAAGGCATTAGGGGGAGTCGCGTTTAAGTAACGTGATTAGAGGGGGGATGGAATATTGACAGTATTAAAACCTGCTTGTGTTGGCCAACCCCCAGGGCTTTCCTGGTGTGTTACCATGGTGAAGACCCCCCCCCCACACACACACACACACACACACTATGCAGAGCGAATTCACACGTGAACTGTGTCAGAGCAGCATTCTCACAGGACTCCTGATGATGTCACACATTCTGCATCCAATACAGAAACATTCTGTGTTGTAATAGTTATAATACGGTATCTGAACGCTGGACTTTACCGAATGTTTCGAAACTTTACGTTATCGCGCAGGCATTCAAAATTGGCCCAATATAAATAATGGGACGTGGAAATGTGTCTAGTGTTGAGAACAGAGAATGTGTGGGAGACTGTGAATGTGTGTTTTACCAAAGCTAGACACAGTTCTGAATGAAAGCTTTTAATCCCAGAAAAGATTAGAGAGGGTTCCTGTAGAAGCAAACCTGAGAGAAGAGAGAACAAAGCACCGCTGTTTACCCCGCTCCGTTATATATTCCACTTCTCCTTCTGGAGCCCTGTTTGTGAATGGTTGTGTGTGTGTGTGCGTGTGTGTGCTTGTGTGTGTGTATGTGTGTGTGTGTGTGTCTGCATGTTTGTGAGGGAGTGTCTGTGTTGTGTGTGTCTGTGTGTGAGTGTGTTGTTTGCGCATGTTTGTGTGTGTGCGCGAGTTTGTGTATATGTGTTGTGCGTGCGTAAGTGTGTGTGTGTGTGTGTGTGTGTGTGTGTGTGCGAGTGTATGTGTTTGCTTATGTGTGTATGTGTTGTGTGTGTGTGTGTGTATGTGTGTGTGTGTGTGTGTGTGTCTTTGCTTGTGTGTATATGTGTTGTGCTTGCATAAGTGTGTGTGTGTGTGTGTGTGTGTGTGTGTGTGTATGTGCTTATGTGTGCGTGTGTATACATAATTGAAGCAGGCAGAGAAAAGAGGCTGTTAATTTGTTTGGATCTGTTTCCCTCCCAGTCTTTGTTCAGTCTGTAGGAAAGGACGTTTTCCCATTAGGTAAAAATAAGAGATGTAATTAAATTGGGGTGAGTCTAATGGAACTGTATGAGCACAGCACACTATCGATCGCATGGAGGTCTATAATGCCTTCTGCTTGGTTTCATCCAGTATATTGTCTCCAAATGGATTTCAGGAGGTGGGATCTGAAACGTGGGTAACACTCAGTGAAGGAGCTCCTCAGACACTCTTTTGAGTGAGTGTCTCAAAACCCCGGTGGCTGCTACACACCAGGGCTGTTCGATCTCAGCTACTCCTTGGTCTCTAAAGGGGTTTGAAATCATGAGATAAAAACAGGGCTAGCGCTAGGAGTCCTTGTAGCGGTTTTGATATGGACTATTTTCTGAGAAAGGACTGCGCACTTTCCAAAGTGCCGGTACCTGCGGATATCATCGCTGAGAGAGAAATCGCTCCACTCCCACCTTCCACACCTCAGTGTCACTTAGCCACCCACAATCCCTTGTGATCCCACTGGAACTGTTGCCACGCCGATGCGGCCAGCTTCCTGTGAGCCGGTGGCGTCCGTGAGCGGCGCGGTCGTGGGAACGCTCCGGCGGTCGAGGGAACGCTCCGGCGGTCGACCCGGGGCACGTTCGGTCGCGGTATGTCCCCCCTCCGGTCCCCGGCTCAGAGATTATCGGCGGACATTAGCGTGCTCGGTCGCCGTAAATTTCGGGCGCGGAGGAGCCGATTCCGTTTAACGGCGGGGCGGCCGTAAATCATCGGCCGGAGAGGGGAAGCGGGGACGAGGGACGGGCGTGAGTGATGAGGGGGGCAGAATCACCCCGAGCCGCAGCCAAAGGGCCCTTCTGCAGGTGTCAGGCTGCAGGAATTATGAAGGAGTTGAGAGCTAATTGCAATTAATGTAATTATGAGGACTGGGACGGACTCTGCAGGGACGGGCGTCTTCAGGCCCGGCTCAATCTCCGGGGCCCGTGTTTCGCGGCTGGCGCGCTCGGTTGATTAACGGGGCCGGTCCCCTGTCGGGCTCAGGGGTCACGCGGGGTCGCTTATCTGTTCTGTTGTACAGGAGTCCTCGGCAGACCCCCCTGCTGTTCCAGCCGGAGCTGCCATTAGAGTAAAAGGTTCGAGGTGCAGTCGTGTGAACTCACATATTTTATTTTAGCTCTTATGTGGTGCTGAAAAAACTTCTTCTTTTTTTTATTTCAATGGAAAAGCCTACTTTATTTTTCTATTTCTCAGAATTTGAGTTCACTGAGATGACTTAGATGGAGGCTTCATATCGCAATATCTGTGAAAGAAGTAATAAAATACTTGCAAAACTAACGTCAACCGCGATAGTTGACTAGAGCAAATATGTTTGGCAATCGGCGATAATGTAGAGACATAGAAGTTTGTTCTATTGTCTGGCATAAAAAGCTTTCTTATCTGAATATGGTAATCCTATCTGAATGCCAGGAACACGATAAGTACACGGACCCTTTTTATTAGTGAAAAGGGAAAAGGTGTAGATTGAGGTTATCGCGGCGGATACGGTGGCCCGGGCACGTTGGAGATGTTTGCCTTGCAGAGCTATGTAAATACGAGGCGGCGTGTGACCGAACGTGTTGGCGAATCTGCGCGGGCGTTGTGCGGAGCGCGGGGCCCCGGTCGCCGTGGTGACGGAGGAGCCACGTGGCGGCGGGCGCTCATCCGCTGTCACCTCCCCTCGCGGCGCTCCGATAAACATCGCTGCCGCCGTTTGAAGCCATAACCCAGAGATGGGAATCCTCCTCCCCTGTCTGAGCTGGGGGAGAGGCTGGCGTGAGAACGACAGGCTGAGAGGGAGGCTGTCTGCCTGCCTGGATCAACCCGCCGTCCAGTAACCCTCAGTGCGCGCAACCTGGCCTCTTCCCAAGTGTGCGACCTACAGTAGCCTACACGCTAGCTGCTAAGGAGCTCCGTGGATCGACCTCCCCATTGTGTCACAATGTTGCTGCAATGCCGTAACATTGACATAACATTCCACTAACATTGTGAAAACATTGGGTCGTGGCTATCTGTGCTTTAGGTCCCCTAGACCCAGGTGTAACATGAGAGAGACTGCAGTTATGAATGGCTGTTAATGGCTTTGAACGTGGCCTTTAATGTCCATGGTAAATGCTAACACTTGATTTACATGGTCCTGCAGACCTCCACCTCCGCTTCTGTCTATTAGCATCCTTCCCATTGTAAAATATTAGTGATAGTATGCTATTTCTACATGGATATCAGCTTCTGTAGGGAAATTATTTGGTTGTAGATGAAAGTCCAGATTGTATGTGCTATTTCACGTTATTATTTTAAGCATTATTTTAATACCTTTGCTATTTCTTGTTGTTTGTGTAATTACCTTTCAAAAAGTGTTTTTTGGAAAATGATGAGGTGTGATCGTGTCACTACTGCCAATCCGATGAAAAGAAACAAGTGGGCTATATTTATGATACACGCAGGAGCCGGGACATTAAAAATGCATCTGCTGCTGCCAAATACCTAAGTTATGATTAGATATCCAGGATATATACTTGTAAGTATCTCATTTTATCATTTAACACGTATTCTGAAACATAAGGCAACATGGTTTAGAGCTGGAGCTAATAAGGAAAAATTAATGTTTCTTGTCACAAAGGCATATTTCTTTCCCCCTTTTTCCTTGACTAATCATGGTTATTAAATATTTTTGGCATTAGTTAATTACTCTGCTATAAAAAGCTATAAATTGAATTTCGGCACAGATTTATGCATTGATAAATTGTGATTTTGCTCATTTTATGCTTATGAAATATACCATGCTTGACCAGTGCAATTTATAACAATTAAGAGAATCTTCTTTTACTATAAGTGAGATCATTTGATAGGTTTGTCAGCAGGCGTTCCGTGTAAATTTATTTGTAATTGTTTTCTACGTATTTGTTAGGTTAAACCTGCAAGAAAAGCCTTTTTCTTTGTGGCTGCAGTCATTATCTTTTGAATGTCCCATTATGTCTAATGATATAATGATATCTCAGTAGAGGCGGATTACTGCAAATTAATTCCTTAATGTCCTGATCTTTGCTCATATTTCACAGCTCGGAAACTTTCCCCTTTCCTCTCTCCCGTCAGATTTCTTTTAAGTAGTTATCTCTCTGTTCTCCCTGTGAGCTCTTCATAACTGGCCTCTCTGAGTGACAATGGCCTCACAGTAGACTGTTTTGTACACGCAGTGTGAAAGGTAGACCACAGTCGAGACCAATCAGTCAGTATACCGATGCCAAGAGGCACTGTGATCCCTGTAGTGTGTTGTGTGCGGTGCATTAAAGGAAGTTTTAACAGCGACCGTTAGGCGACATAAAACAAACCAAAAAAATCAGTTACCTCACTATCCTGAAGAGGGCGATAGTGAGCTGGAACCCGGCTCAGTAGGTACTAGGCGCAGGATTTGACCACATCTCGGTGGACAGTATGGCTGTCTGTCACTGGACGCACACACTCACTCTGGAGAAGAGTACAATCCAAGTAAAGGTTCATTGACCTGGAAGGGACAGAAGGATTATTTTCTGAGAACCAATGAAAACGATGCGCAAAGCCAGCCAGATTCCTTCCCCCTGACCCAGGAGATAATGCCATGTGTGTGTAGATTTGTGTTTAAGACCTTTATGGAGGAGCCAGCAGTTGCTGAGCACACCAAGTAATTAAACTCACGGAAATGTCTGGAACATTGATGTTGCCATGGTTACGCAAGTTGAGTTGAGAGCCCTGTGATGCAGTTTAGTTTCCGAGCCCAGGTGTGTCAAACACCGGGGAGTTTGTGTGGCTTTAAGCTTTCCTGCTGAAAAATATTTTTGTTGGTGTCTCGTTCTCATCTATTTTTATCATTATGGCAGTGATATTAATTAGCAGCCTGTTATTTTGGCTCAAGAGGATAGCAGTGTGCGCAGGCCTGGTGACACTCTGGGCTTGGATGCTCTTTCTCTTTATCCAGGATTGCTGGCTAAAAGCCTCGGTGGGGAGGTGTTGCTATTCCCTTCGCTGCATAGTAATAAGTAGACATGTCTTAACCTCCCCCTCCCTCCACCAAAAATACATAGTACGTAAATGACCGTTGTGTGTGGTTCTTGAATTCGCACCTCAGCGACAGCGTGTTATAAAGCGTTCGGTGCGAATGTGCCGGGCGGCAGGTGGCGCATCGCCGGTGCTATTCTCTGCCTCGGCGGCACGTGTAATGCGCAGATACAGATGTCAGGCTTCTGCGGGCCGCCCTCGCTCCGTCTCCGGAGAGCCGATTCGCGGCTCTTTCGCCTTTCAAAGGGCGGCGCGTCAGACGGCCGGCGAAGTCCTCCACATCAAACCGGGTCGCGCGTCTCGATGAAAAACGGCGCTTTTCATTCGGCCGGCGGAGGACCCCTCGCCCCGCCGCGGCGTTTATCGAATGAAGCCGCCGTGGTAATGGGATTTCAGAGCCGTTATCTGCCCCCGACGCGACCGCGCTCCCGGGTCGCGCTCCCCCCAGCGCCGCGCTCCGACCGCGGTCGCCTTGCGGTTTGCCCTGGTTTTACGCAGAGGACTGCGTGGGCTGCGGTATTTTTAGATGGAATTCGCATGTTCTGTTAGCTTGTTATTTTGGAAAAGAAACAACTTTAACATCTGCTACTTCTGGTTTTCAGTTGGCATAATAACTTGTTGGATGATTTAGAGTGGGAGGTAACATGCACATGATATAGTGCACGCAAGGTTTCCGTTGGTATAGTAAATTGTATCTGTTATCATTAAATTACTGTAAATGTGTTGACAAAGATTGTAAGTAGTTGTAGTAAAGTTCATAATTATTGTATCAGTGATGATACAGATGTGATATATTTCTGGTAGAATCATTGTTTATAATCATATATTGTATGTGAAGGGATGAAGTTAGTTGTGGAACTTGCTACAGATAAGAGTAGGCTATAGTTAGGTCTACTTAACACTGACCAATTAAATATTCTCACCTATTTTCTTTTTGCTGTACACCTGTGTGGCAGTGTCCAGCATGTCTTTGTAGACAGACGGCAGGAGCGGCATGAAGAGAGCGTGAGTCCGCAGTGCGGGTCTATCCCCCGCACTGCCAGTGGAGGCGCTCTCGCGCACCTCCTAACAACATTCCCGCGGGCTCATTTCTTTCTGTCGCGTTAAAATGATGGGTGAGCCGGCTTCATTAATTATACGTGCTTTCGATTACACCTTTGTAGAATTCAATTAATGCTCATTACCCAACACTAAGTACAAAGCGTTTGATTTAAGCAGTGCTTTTTGGCAAGATTAGACTGCCGCGTTGGGGAGATGACTGATTTCGCGGAGCCCTGTGATGTAATGGGCAGACCGTGGCGTTATCGGTCTGCCCGTTCCTCTCTCTGTAAGCATGCCCACGTCACTAGTGTTGCCCAGGGCAGATAGGAGGGCAGGGCACTGCTGCTAGTGCTACACAGCTGCCTGCCCCCTGGGCCAGAAAGAGCCAGTCTTTCACCATAGCTGCCAGCCCCTGGGCCAACAGGAAGTGCCATCTCGGCCAACAGGAAGTCAGGCCTCAGCAAACAGGAAGTACCAACTGGGCCAACAGGAAGTGTCAACCAGGCCAACAGGAAGTGCCACCCGGGCCAACAAGAGGTGTGAACTGGGCGAACAGGAAGTCAGGCCTGGGCCAACAGGAAGTGTCAACTGGGCCAATAGGAAGGCAGAATTGGGCCAAGAAGAATTCCTCTCGCTGATGATAGGAGCCATGTCACAGCGGCACGGTGGTCTTCATGCTGCTCAGCCTTCCGCGACCCTCTCTCCATCACCCGACTGAATGTGGGTGGTGGTCACTGTTACCATAGCGGAGTTCACATTTAAACATTCAGCCCTTTCCTTCAGCTTACGCGTTTATCTGCCTCCTTTCTCCAGTTCTTCATCCGCTGCAGTCGCACACGCCGTCGGGCGCTCCCTAACGGCCTGAAACAAAGCGCGTCGCATTCACAAACGAATAACTGTAAAAAGCCCCGGCAACATCTGTCGGGAGAGCGGAGGCAGTAGCGCGGGAGAGCTCTTCCCTGTCAGCTCGTGCGTCGGCGAGACCGTGAGCGCGTGCGGAGAGAAGCGGGGCATTGGCCCGGCCGTCTGAGCGTGTGCGAGTGCGTACGCCGCTGTTGTTATTTCCTTCGGCGGTAATTAAGCCCCAGGCTCCGCCGGCTGACGTGCGAGTGGCAGGCGGGAGCCGCGCGGCATGCTAGCGCGTGCTAATTAACACCCCAGTGGGTCCCGGGGCCTGGCCCGGCCCACTGAGGCTGACAGGCTGTCCCAGCAGAGCCCGGCCCCGATGAGAACGGCCCCTTCTGAGCCCCGCCTGGGGGGAGGGGGGGTCCTGGATCGCCAGGGGGAGAACGACACAGCGGCGGAATGGAGAGCCCCGGCTCACGCCTCTACCAGCGCCAGCCAAGAACCACGTTCAAACTCAATCAGAATGCCTCTTTCCATTTAAATATTGATGACACGCGTCTATCGTTGGCTTTCATTTGCTCCTCTGACGAGATTCGCCCTCTCTTCATCTCATTGTATATTGACCGTGGGTTTTCTGGCCATTCCAATTTGTTGGTGTTATCATTTTTATTTGCTTTTTTTGCACGTGCTTTCTGACCGCTGTCCTCGAGGCGTTCTGTGAAATCTTTCTGTGAAGGACGACATGGCGTCTGTCCTGCCGGCATTGTGGGAAGTCTCTCTGTGAAGCCGCAGTAAGAGGCTTGCTCAGGCGGGGGGTTTGTCGGCCCCTCCCAGCTCCACGGTATCAGCCGCAGGTTGAAATCTTGACCCCCTAATCCAGTCATGTTGTGTCAGCGGGAGGCACAGGGCCTCTTTTCACATCTTTTCTCTTCAGGACCTCCAGGCTAATGCCAAACCTGTAATCCCAGCACTTGTGTGTGTGTGTGTGTGTGTGTCTGTCTGTCTGTCTGTCTGTCTGTCTGTCTGTGTGTCTGTGTGTGTGTGTGATACTGACTGTGGAGACACACTGGGTTCAGATGTGTAACATGCAGATGTCAGTGTTATTTGAAGCTGTGTATTTATCAGGCCAAGCTTACAGACTGTTGCAGTTTATTGAGTTCTTACATAGGCTTTCTTATTCTTACTTTAAATCCCATTAGAGAGAGGACCACTCAGTCTGAAGAGAAGCTCTGCAGTTAGGGGAGGAGTATGTTTACTTACTGTGGAACATCTATGTAGCCCCGGGGGGCTTGGCAGGCCTGAAATGACTCGTGCTTGTATTTGTTACACATGGCAAATAAAAGTTGAAACTTGAAGACCATCGCAGTGTAGTAACAAGACCACAGGAGTGTGACCAGTGTGAAGTGCTGCTGGGAAACCCTTGGTGAATCTCTCTTTTGTAATGGCCTGTGTCAGGGTCCCTGTTGGGATGGGTCAGAAGCCCAAGAGTGAGGTGGGGTGGGGGGGGTTTCGGACATGGATGCTGAACCCCCTGCAGCCCCGGGGTGCTGGCTTTTCAGACATGGATGCTGCACTCCCTGCAGGTGTCTTGGGGTCTGCGGCAGGTTGGCTGAGCTGTTGAAACACAGCTGTGGGCTCCTGTGGGGCTCAGTGGGTACGAGCGCAGGCTGAGAAACAGCGGCTCTGACGCTCTGTGTTTCAGTGAAGCGCCCGACAGGCAGGACACAGCTGGCTTCACCCTCCCAGCGAGGGGTGGGGTTCGCTGTCTGGTGCTCCTTGCTTCACTACATTAGGTCCTCCCGATGACACGCTGGGCGCCCGTACAGAGACGTGTGCCTCTTCTCCAACAGTCGGCGTTGGCATACTGTGTGGCCTGTAGACTGGGACGCGGGCATTGGGCTCACGGGCGTGAGCATCCGCCCAAAAGTGTAAATGAGACCGGGCTGGGCGGGGCCAGTGTGTGGCCAGCAGGGGTCAGCCAATCAGGCGGAAGCGCACTGCTGCCCGCTCTGCTGTTGTCATGGGGATCGCTCAGCTGACTGCTTCTCAGCTTCCACCTCAGTGCGAGGTGAGACTAATGGGTAGGCCATAAGGATAGGACCTAGAGGCTCAGAATGTCAATGAAGCCTCAATTCCTGCAGCCCAGCGGCGGACATTTTGTTTGGTAAACAGTCCAGCATGCTTCACTTCTGTCTGTTCCATTGCGTGAAGGGCCACGTTCAGCCCCAACAAAACATAGCTTTTTTGTGGCGCGTAGAAAATGCTGTTGCAAACCATGGGAGGACTGACTAATGGCATCTCCAGGCTTTAACGCATAGATGTAGCTACATCATTATTGATTCGGGCTACACCCCCGACACACCCACCATCGGCAGCATACATACCTCAAAGCCTGCTGCAAAACATTTGACACCTGTCAGAAACACTTCCCTATCCGTCAACCTTTGCATTTTCTACAGTAACCTGCTCATACCTGCTCAGGGACGGCACAGAAACCGTAGCAAAACGATTTCCGATTAAACGCGCCCCTGAAATGAGTCTTCGTCATTACCATGCCCTCTGAGGATGTTGGTTGAGCCCTGTTCTACCGTAACTAACCACAGCCTTGAATCTGAGCATACTCAGTGCGTCAAGGTTCTGCTCACGTTACCACGGAGACAGTGTGGTCTTTCTCGGCCTCAGTAATGATTTCTTTGTTTATCTTGTAGTGGAGGATTTCTTTCCCGTGTGGATTTGGGAGTGGAGAGTATCCAATCACAGGTTGACTCATGCCTGAGATGAAGGATTTCAAGAGTTGAGAAGATTCATTTGAAGTATTATAACATTGGCTCGTTTTCAATAAAGGCACATTTGGCAGAGTCTGATAAAGTTTGAAAGGAATTGTAGCATATACGTCTTGAGATGTATTTCCAGAGAGCTGGGAGAAATACTCCCTAATGCCCACGCATAGTTCAGTAGGATAACCGAATGGGAGAGTGAGTCATCAACTTCAAGAAAGGTGAGAGTGCCATCGACCTCTTATCTGTATGAACCAATGAGATGACTGGTCTGGGTGGGCACACTCCGTCCTCTTTGACTTTTTCCAATCAAGAAGTGAGTTCTTGAGAAGATGGCTCCACCCATTTTGCGACTCACACGTCTTCACCCTGCCCTCACTAATAACCAGTGTCCATGGAAACCTTCGCTCTGATGTGTGAAGGGGGAATAGCTGTGTAGCAGTAGGTATAAAATGTCTTTCCGTGAGCTTCAAGTGGATGGAAAACTGAGCCCAAAGTTGTGGAATTGTTGTTTGCGCTACCTTTTGGAAAGGACGGGCATGTCTACATTTTAATTTAATTACCGTTGAAGCGTGTTTTCAAAGCCCCGCTTTAGTCAGTAATCCGATTCTTCTCCTCTTCTCCTTTTCAGAAATCACCCTCACAGCCTTCTGCAATGTGTTCAGGGCCCAGTCATTGATTTCTCTCTCTTCTCTCCCTCCTCTCTCCCTCCCCTCTCATCTCATCCCCTCTCTTTCTATCTCTCCCCCTCTCTTTCTCTCCCCACTCTCTCCCTCTCCCCACTATCTTTCCCCTCTCCCACCCCCTCTCTCTCTATCTCCCCACTCGTTCTCCCTACTATCTTTCTCCCCTCTCTCTTCTCCTCTCCCCCCTCTCCCTGTCTCCCCCTCCCTCCCTCATCCCCCTCTCTCCCCATCCCTCTCTCTCTCTCCCTCCTCCCCCCCTCTCCCCCTCTCTCTCTCCCCCCCTCCCCCTCTCTCCCTCTCTCTCTCTCTCGCAGAGGAAGAGGTGGAGAATTTCGACGTCTCCAGCCTGCAGGAGGAGGCTCTGCGGAACATTGAGGCTGACAGTTTCTGGTGCATGAGCAAGCTGCTGGACGGCATTCAGGTAAATTGATTCCCCGTCCGCCAGCGCAGCGCCCGGCTGATTAATCTCCGGGCCGCGCGCGCACCTCTGGGAGAGAGGGAGGGAGAAGGATGTGTGAGAGGGGGAGAGAGGCAGAGGAGAGGGAGGCGTCCCCCTGTGCGAAGTCTCGCCGTGTCCTCCCGAACCTCTCCAGGAATAAGCGCATGATGAATCCTCCCGCCCTGCTCCACAGTCAGAGGCTGCCTCTTTACCCATGAGGCCCGGCGGCAGGCAGGCAGGCAGGCGCTCCACGTCGCCTCTCTCTCTCTCGCTCTCTCTCTCGCTCTCTCTCTCGCTCTCTCTCTCTCTCACCCTCTCTCTCTCTCTCACCCTCTCCTTCGCCGTGTCTCTAATTGATTGAAAGCCATAAAAGCGCAAGCGGTGTTGTGCTTGCCTTGATGCATATGGCCCCAGGGACTTGTGGGTAGGCAGCGTTGCCAGGTAGGTGGTTAGCTCGGGGTAAAGTGATACACCATTATATTTAAAGTGCCGGGATCCGGGAGCCGGCCATATTCCCCGGCGGGGAGCTCCGGTCTCCGGCAGCGTCTGCACGCCGTTGTGTTTTCCTCCGCGGATGAAAGCGCGCGCGGCTGGGACCGGCCGTTTGATGTGTGGAGCAGTCTGACTCACGGCCAAGAAGAGGAGGGCGGGGAGGTACCGTACATATCAAATTGGGAGACCAGGTTGGGCCTCGCAGATGTGTGTGAACACACGCACACGCACCCACACACACACACGGAGACACACACACTCGCGTTCGTCTGCACCCAGCGCCCCTCCCCGCGCGGAGGCCCTACAGCGCATTAGTATGCAGCGGCTGACCCCTCTCCAGGAACGGTCAAGATTAAAGACTCCCTTCAAGCGCTGGAACCTTTAGCGCTGTTTTGTCTCTTAATTGCTGCAGTAATTTGTTCGCTCAAGGCCGAGCTTCGTAGGGTTTAGAGGCTTTTTCTGCTCCTGGTCTCCCTCACGGCCTTGGAGAACTGGCAGCCCTCCGCCAGTCAGTCCGCGGAAAAGAGAAAGACGCAAACGTTCGCAGTCACTCCGGGAAGGCCCTTCCGTCACATCAAAGCGTGAAAAAAACTGAGCACATTGTCTTTGCAGTCTCAGGATTAAAGATTAAATGTGCAGTCGTTTGTGTAAATGAGACCTTGAGATATTAATTGTTGGACAGTCCATGAGGCTCATTTTGTCTCGCTTTATATATTTTTTGGGTTTATATAGCTTCCGTTGTATCATCCCTTACTACACCTCAAGGGTGTCCCAACTAATCTGTTGCTAAGGGAAGTTCCCTGTTGAGGGGGAAAGCCAAAGGTTTTGGTAGTCCAGTCTGCCGTTTCCTCTGACCGAGAGAAGATCGATTCTGACTGGACGGAGTGTATTCTAACCACCCTGGAGATGAAGAACTGAGAGTTACGTGTGACCTTAGCTGTTCAAAGTGGCAGAAGTGTGTCCGTGAACAACATCTCAGCGGTGATAGTGGCTGACGGTCGCATACTGCAGGCCGTGCAAGCCCAGCAACAGGTCCTGAGTGGTGCGTTTTCAGCCAGCGGCTGAAACAGGCCTTCGTATGTCATGCTCCTGGACATTGCCGACTAGCGTCAGTGCGGTAGGCTCCAGTACACTCACTGAGCACTTTATTAGGGCTATATATTCATACTTAATGAATTAATCATGAGCAGGTTGCGTCACTGCTGAGTCACTGTATCTCACTTCATGCTCATAAAAGGGCTTATAATGTCCGTACTGCACTGTCTCTGGCTCCAGCTTGAGTTCCTCGGGGTGAAAACACATTTCACAAGCCCACGAACACTGGGTCCATGTTTTTTCTATAATCTATGGCAGTGGTTCCCGACCCTGTTCCTGGAGATCATCCTGTAGGTTTTCACTCCATCCCTAACAAAGCACACCTCATTCAACATCTCATTGGGCTGCTAATTCCTGGAATCACAGGTGTCCCAAATAAGGGTTGAAATGCAAACCTGCAGGACGGTAGAGCTCCAGGAACCAGTTGGGAACCACTGGTCTATGGGTTCCTGTCCCTGTACCACAGGCAGCCTGGCCCCTCCTCTCCGCTGAGGCGGACTGGGAGGCACCTCAGTGGCGCCCCCTGCAGGCTGCCTCCCTCGTCTCCGAGCGTCTCTCCAGTCCCTCACAAGCCAAAAAAAAAAACGTGACCTGCTTTGAAAGTGTGTTTGAGGGAAAAACCCTCTCCCTTGTTAACCTTGTAAATGCTCCTGTTTTATAGACGGAGGAGTTTGTAAGCTTTTTGTGGAGTTTGATTCGCGTCCCCCAAGGCTTTGGCGGAGGAGTCGGGCAGGCACAGAGCTGGGCTTGCATGGCAGCCGTCCCTGTTCCCCCGTGTAATACAACAACCGCGGGGAACAAACGAGCGGAGGGAGGCCTGCCTTCATGTCCACACCGGCTGTCTGAGAGGATGACTGGCAGCCGCGTAAAACCCCGCCCCTCCCTGGTGACTGACAGCCGTCCAGAGCCAGTGAAAATCCTGGATTTCCTCGAGCCACTCATCTCTCTGTTCTGTGACGGCCTTGAAGCAGTGTCAAACGGGCCAGTGTTAAGTCTCCCCTTTAGAGCCCCTTGTGATTCCGGAATGACATTCCATTTAGGACGGAGCTCTTTTTGTTTGTTGCCACGGCAGCCCGCGGTCTCGCGCTCATGTAGTGCGTGTGTACACAGGCTCCTGAGCTCTGTGTGCTGGGGGTGTACAACACGCCCGTGGGAGACCTTTACAATGCCCACCAGTTCCTGTGTACACCTGGCCATCACTCAAACCTCAGTCCTGCGTTCCTCGGTCCGGCTGGTCTGTTTACGCCTTTAAAGCAGGAGGGTCGAGAGTATGGAGGTTTACATTCCAACCTACATTCCACTACACCAAACGATTTCACTAATTAACACACTAGTAATTGAAACTAGTACAGTGACTTTTAAAACATTTAGTGAGCCTACTCTTCAAAGGGTTACTGTGGGTGTACAGAACAACAACGCTCTGCTCATTTTAAACACTGGTCTAGTGAAACATCAGCCTCCTGGCACACCCCTCCTCCACGCCCTTCTCTCTCCTGCCGGTGGAACCCTGCGGAAAGCACCCATCGCTGCCCTCATCCCTGAAAAAATCTGCATCTGTATCCTTGGCTTAGGTGCTGGAAAGCCAATATCAATAAAAATCTTTCCCCAAATCCGCCATCAATCTTTTACCAACTAAGGGAGGATAAAAGTGCCTTAGACGGTGTGTCCTGAGGTGAGCTGAAATTCACGGCTTTCACGGAATTTCCTCTACAGGGGAGGTGGAAGCTCTGTATAGGTTTCCTCCGGGTACTCCAGTTTCCTCCCACGGTCTATAGACATGCAGGTTACTTTGAGAGTCTAAATTGTGTGAGTGAATGGTGCATGTGCCCTGGTGTTTTCCTGCCTCCCACCCCCAGCATGCTGGGACAGGCTCCAGCCCCTGCCTGTGGCCCTGAGCAGGGATGAGCAGGTTACTGTAGATAATGCGAAGGTGGACGGATAGGGAAGTGTTTCTGACAGCGATGGGACCTCCTGGTGTCTGAAACAACGGATATTTGGCACTGTTGGATCTGTCTTTCTGTGCCATTCTTGCTCTCTGACATATTCTCCTCTCTGTGTTTCTCCCTCCTTCATTCTCCAGAATCCCTGCGTCTCTCCCTCCTTCATTCTCCAGAATCCCTGCGTCTCTCCCTCCTTCATTCTCCAGAATCCCTGTGCCTCTCCCTCCTTCATTCTCCAGAATCCCTGTGCCTCTCCCTCCTTCATTCTCCAGAATCTCTGTGCCTCTCCCTCCTTCATTCTCCAGAATCCCTTTGCCTCTCCCTCCTTCATTCTCCGGAATCCATGTGCCTCTCCCTCCTTCATTCTCCAGAATCCCTGTGCCTCTCCCTCCTTCATTCTCCAGAATCCCTGTGCCTCTCCCTCCTTCATTCTCCAGAATCCCTGCGTCTCTCCCTTCTTAATTTATCATCGCAGCTATTATTGCATTGCGCTTCTGCGGTCTGCGATTCGGCAGAAACGTCCTTCGCCTCGTTCAAGGCGTTCTTGTGGAGCACGCCGTTGTCGCCACACGTTCTGTGGTGCGATGGAACCCGAGAGAAGCTCTGAAGGGCCTCGCTGTTCAGCAGCTGAAGCTCTCGTAGCTAAGCCTGACCTAATGCCGACCTCTTCCCACCTAATGTATTTTGTGCTGGATAGAAGATGAGAAAAGGCTTCTTCCCCCCCCCCTCTCCTGGCCATCGCGCCGCAGACGTGTGCCGTAGAGTGCTCTGGAGCTCAGCTCTGCGCAGGGTAATAAATGGCTGTGTCCTCAGCCAGGCTTTCAGGCTACTTTCCTTGTTTCCTGCTTCATTTCCCATGGTCACTCTGGAGGGGCCTTGCCTGGCCTCGCTGAAATCCGCACCGCTCCTCGCTTAACCGTTTAAAACACTTTTTTTTGTGTGGTAGGCGCAGTGCTGTCATCGGTAGGCCTATCGCACATATTGTTCCACTCCACACCTGTAACCTTTCAGAGCCGGGAGCTTTCAAAGCCGCCCCACACTCTGCTCGATGCCATGCAAGCTCTTGCTCTGTTCAAACTTTATTTGCAATCTCCGGTTTTTCTACCGTGGTCCCCTGCAATGCTGGAGTCAGCATATAATAATAGTGGTGATTATAATAATAATCAGTCAAAATCGCCCCAACGTACCGTATGAGTGTGAGTGAATGGTGTGTGTGCCCATGATGGATTGGCAGCCTGTCCAGTATCTATTCCTGCCTCTCTCCTAATGCATACTGGGATAGGCTCCAGCACCCCCAAGATCCTGACCAGGAATAAGCAGTTTACATAATGGATGGATGGATGGACGGTAATAAAAATGCATTTTATTTCTATAGCACGTTTAATGTGAACAGTCTGTGCTGCTGTACGGTTGTTACATATGTGTTCTTTGTACACCCTTGGCCATAAGCAGACCCAGCACATGTGCTGGTACCATCTGAGCACATTAAATC
>NC_083767.1:46312875-46340375 GCF_963514075.1 Conger conger
TCGGTGGTTTCTCACAGAGTTTAATTTTACAGCCGGGTGGAGCCGGGGGTTGAAGGGAGGGGGGGGCCAGGTCTGGGCTAACGGTCCAAGGGCACGCTGTCACTCCGGCAGGGCGAGAGGGGGAGCCCGGAGCCTCCGGGTTGGGGATCAGCAGTAAAGTGCTCTTCCGACCAGCGCTCCTGTGTGGATGGGTGACCGAGGTCAGCTGTGGATTCTGAGCTGGGATTTACAGCTGTTTGCAGTGGGATTTTAAAATGGAAAACGACCCAATTATAGACTATTCTGGCCTCTTTGCTGATGATTTAAAAGGCCTTTTTTGTTGAAAGATTTTATTGACCATTTCCCCTTACAAATGTCCACATGAGTGAGACAAACGGATGAACCGCAGGGAAGCTAATTGATTGCTGAGCTGTTACAAGCATGTCCAAAAAAGCATGAAATCAATAATTGCATAACTAATTCGCAATACGAGCGTAAGAATACCCTGAAAAGTAAGCTTCCACTTCTCGCCTAGCCTACCCCGTTCCTCGATAGAACAACATCAATGTCACTTCAGGGCCTATCAAACGAAATACCGTGGTTGAATGTCCCATAAAACCCTCCAGGGCACTTTTCAAATCATAATACCGCCTCTCCAATGGGAACAAGTGCGATAAATTACCCATCCCAGGGAGAGAAAGCTGGGAGAGATCTCCTCCAGGTACACTTATCGTATAGCCAGCACTGCTGAATACTGGAACATTTTCCATTTTTTATCCAATGGCCATATTTAATCCCAGCATTCCCTCCGTTTCCCTCTGCACTGGGGTGGCAGTGTAACATCACGGTTAGGAAGCTGGGTTTTCAGCACTGAGGTTGTAGGTTCAATCCCCAGTTGGGAACACTATTGTACCCTTGAGCGAGGTACTTAACCTGAATTGCTTTAGTAAATACCCAGTAGTATAAATGGATTGCCAGTAAAAAAAGAATGCATGCTGTATAAGTCGGTCTGGCTAAGAGCGTCTGCTAAACGCCTGGAATGTAAAATGCGTGAGGTTGTTTCCAAAAACGTCTGAGCATGCTCAGAATAGGCTCGTGTGGGAGTCTTTTTCCTTTTTGCCGTTGAGAGAGCGCATGGGGTCGTATTTACGGCTGGTGATTACAGAAGCTTAAAAGTTTGTCAGTAATCTTATATTCAAATGTAATTTATATTCCAAATGCAAATTTTTAATTTACAAGAATCATCTGTCATCTTCCAATCAGGCGTATTTTTAGCGAAGAAGCCTAATGATAGTACATAAGCTGGGGTAGGGCTAGTGCCCCTTGTTAAAGCCTGTTTCAAGGTCACCCGTGAAAAGAGTCACTCTCTGACAAGAATAAAAAGCTCCCGAGCCAGAGACGTACTTTGTTTTGGAGATACTAGGATCGGGTAAGACGTTCCTGGATGTAAGATCCTTAAGTCTGGATTTCACATTAATTCTTGTGTCGGCTGAAAAGAAGAGGGGGAGTGTGTGTTTATGAAAAGACTGAGCGGGGCCGCTGATGCTCTGATGTAGACTGGGAAACTGACTTTTTTCTGAGAAGGAAGCGTGTCTCTGTGCTGCGCTCAGTCACCCGAAAGGCAATACCAGGCCTGAAAGGAGGTGTAACATCCCAGTAACTCTCCTCTCCTCTCTCCTCCCTCCTCTCCCTTTCTACTCTCCTGTCCTCTCCTCTCACTCTCTCCTCTCCTCTCTTCTCCCTCTCTCCTCTCTCCCTCCCCTCCCTCTCTCCTCTCCCTCTCCCTCCCTCTCCTCCTCTCCCTCTCCCTCCCTCTCCTCCTCTCCCTCTCCTCTCTCCTCCCTCCTCTCCCTTTCTACTCTCTTCTCCCTCCTCTCCCTTTCTACTCTCTTCTCTCCCTCCCTCTCCTCCTCTCCCTCTCCTCTCTCCTCTCCTCTCCCCAGGATAACTACACCTTTGCCCAGCCGGGGATCCAGAGGAAGGTGCGGGCGTTGGAGGAGCTGGTGAGCCGGATCGACGGTGAGTTTGGGCGCCCGCCTCTCCCCCCCGCCCCGGTGACACGCGTCACCCCCGAGGAGCTCTGAGGACCAGGCCTTTACCGCGCACGGCTGCCCGCCGCTCGGAGGAAACGCAGCCGAGCGTGGGCCTCTTTCATTACTTTTTATTAAGGCCCCATAATCAAAATTCAATGGCAATTTCTGTGAGGCGGAGCTGTGGTCGGGCATGGCCCCAGCCAGCCCTCAGCCTGCATTAAACTCAATGATTGTTTTAATTTGGGGGGGAAGCGCCGGGGGTATTCATGAGCCGGGCCACGCCGGCCGTCCTGTTTTTTTTCCCGCTCTGTTTTTCTCTGCAGTCCTCTCTGAGGTTCGTCTTCTTTATGTTTTTGTCTTTTTCCTCCTTGCGCTTTCAGCATTATTTATCTCTAACCTTTCTCCGGGAAGGCAGCGGAGCTGGTTGTTTGAAGGATTTGTTTAAACATCGTGAAGAACCCAAAACAATTTTTTTCTGAAGGTCCCCTCCAGAAATCCTCAGCTGCCAGTCTGTTGTGTGGTTATGTAACACTGAACCGGTGTGTTTGTGCTCAACCCCACAAACGCAGAATATTCCTGGTAGCGTATGATTAAAAATAACATTGTACACGGTGTTTCTGTCACGTCTTGCAGAAGCACCGAAAATATTTACCTTAGCTGTTAAAATATTTGTTTTAGTGTTCCAAAATTCATCTTTCACAATGTACTATAGCACATTAAATAGGAGCATTTTAATGAGCCTACCTTATCAACTTCATTCCTGTATACGCAAGCTTGTTCTCCTCTATCCTTTCCATTAACGGTTTGAAAGTCATTTTCGTTTACTATTTATTGTATATATTCCCATCCGAGAATGTGCGGTGTCTCATTTTGTGTATTCAAATGGTGTTGGCTAAGTGTCTGCAAAGAAACCGGTGAAAGGGGGAACAATTGATATTCGAGAAGAAGGGTTTCAAAGGAATTCTGCTCCGAGCTAAACGCTAATGCGCCCATATTGCTGCTTGATGTATTGTTAGTGTAATTTGAATGGTTTCAGTGGCAGGGATATGTGCTGTGTGAATGGTGTGGGATGAGGTGTAATGGATGGAGAGCACACAGGCACCCGTGGTGGTCCACAGATCTTTTGTTCTTCCTGTCAGGCAGACCTTCCCGTTTTTGTGGCAATCGTCCACAGGGCTCAGGCCAGTCTCTTACACTGTGATGTACACTTTCTTTGGGTAGTCCGGGAATACAGAACTCATAGGCAGGGTAAAAAACATACTGTAAATCCATGCTGGACAGCAATCTTAAAATGTTTGGCTTTCTTACATTTTGAGCAGTTATTTTGGGTGTACATCATATTTCTGAGAGCCTTTGCTCCCAGCTCGGAATGATCTAGACTTTCACCTCGTTTCACCTTATACAATAAAATACACAATGCCTCGTTTTTCAGTTCCCCGGTGCTTTTTTTGTTTCCACTGTCTGTTTCTCTCCATTTTCACTCTTACGTCTGCCAGTGTGTGTCTCTCTCCGGTAAACTGTTGTTGCGTCAGTACGGCGGAGTCAGTGTCTGTCAAGGCTTAGAAGCCGCAGGACGGTGAAGTGGACGGGTCTCGGCGAGAACGCTTAGCGTGGTTTAATGTACTTTTAATATGACGTGCCCCTCGGAGGGAGTGCAACACTCAATCATTTACTCGGCTCCGTCATTTACAGAGAATTACCCATCTGTGTGCTCAAAATCTCAAAGTCATTCTCTTTTCCATTTGATTCTCTTTTTTTATTTTCTGGAGTGAAATCATTACTTTGTGAATTGAGAGCCGTTGACTGGCAGGGCTGGTGGAAGTTAAAATGTAAACTGTGTCTGTCAGTTTTGAAAACGTGAAGATATTCTCAAATATCTGAGTTGTTGGTGTGGTTCTTTCCGATATGTTGTTTTCTGGAGACTACATTTGTTACCAAGTTCGTAAGAAATTAAGCAGTGTTTCTCCTGTGCCAACTCGTTCCCAAAGTCCAACGTGAGAAATTTGGGTTAACGAATACTTGTAAGCCAGCTCACTGTGGCAAATGGTATATTGCTGTCAGGGGGGTGTGCAAAAAACAATTACCAAGTAATAATTACTGTAGCAGCCTATAACACAGCTTTCTATGTAATTGTTTTCATGATATATGGAACCATTGGGTTCAGTTCTTGCCTTCTGTCTTCATTGGAACAAAGTTGGCTATGTCGCCTACTAACGGCAAGACATCTAAAACTGCCATTATCGCCCTCTGTGTTATTCATTAGGTTACTGCTGAAGCATGTACTTCCAGTGTTTCTCACGGCAACGGCCTTTTATTGAATTTACTTAAAAAACTAACTTTCTGCCTACAGCAGTTGTAAAATAAAGGAATAAAGATAATTCCATTAGTATAAAACAAATAAAAGTCATTTGCCTTATAGGCCTAATATGGAGCAAGAAGATGGAAGTGCTAGGGCATGTAGGCTATTTCCTATTAGGATGCCATTTTTGGCGTTCTCCTTGCAAGGTCTTTTTAGGGAATACCAGGCAGCGGTACTAAATACCTGTCCTGACAGTTCTCATTGTGCAAATGCACATACATTTCCATTTGCTTGTTTTTCCATTAAAGGAAAGCGAGAATGTTATCCTGCCTCCACAACATCTGAACAAGGATCTGAGCGGTTTGATTACTGTCAGACAAAAAACAAACAGGCTGTTAGCTCAATCTGTGTAGTCTGTCTCTTCAAATCGAAAATTTCCAAAACTGCAAGCTAATGCTCTGAACGTATGCCACCCTTTCCCTCTCTCCACTAGGATTGACCAATAGGCTGTACTCCGTTTAAGGTACAACTGCTGTGTAGAACAGGGAGAATAGCATTAGGAAGAGAGTCATTTATACAAAGCGTAGACACCATTTTAGGTTATACATGGTCGAAGGCGTCTTCTCCACTCGACTGTGTTCAGTGAGCAGGTGACTTGTTGCTGAACAGCGACCCCTCTGGTCAGTCAGGGACCTGCAGTCCGGCTGCAGCGGCTGTGCAAACATCGCCCGCCTCCGCTGCAGCGACTGTGACAGCGCGGCTCAACATGGCCGCCGGGAGCGGCGAGGTGGCGCGAGACTGCACCCTCCGCGAAGCGTGCCCGCTCACCTCGCCCCCAATGCGCCGTTAGATTAATCTGCGCCAGCGTACATTAAAGCGGCTCCTTTTAAATCATGTCCGGCGCCGTGGGCGGTCTCTTTCTCTCGCCCACCTGGTCTCCCTGCCTCAGCTCTGTTTCCGGCGTAGCGCCCGGAGCGTGTGGGGCCGTGCGTCGGAGCGTGCTGGAGAGGCCGGAGCCGTGACCGCAGCGGTCACGGCACCCTCTCCGGACACGCCAACCCCTCCGTGTCCTTCAGGGGGGGGGGCGCAGCCCCTCCGCCGCCCTCTGTTCGGGGGAGCCGGGTGCTTAATCAGTGCCCAATCGGAGAGCTGGAGACGGGGCGCCGCTGCCAGCGAGGTTCACAGACAGGTCCTGGAGAAGGGAGGACTGCAGCTGTTGAACATTTGGCGGTTTTCACGCCTGATCACCGCTTCATTTATCAGCTAATTGAAGCAGATTCGGCAATTAGGTCTGCGCGAGGGTTTCTGTCACCGCGGGCACGCGGGGCCACACGGCCGCTCTGGGAGACCGGGCCCGTCGACGGGCGGGGGGCGGTCGGAACTTTCTGGAAGATGGCGAGAACACGTTCGGCCTCAGCTCATTAAGGATAAATACACCCTAGATCAAACTTTTTAGCTGTAAACGTGTTCGTATGCCTACTTTATAGTGAAACGTTGTAATCCATGTAATTTCTGCCTAAAAACACTGATCGAAAAGTTTGTTCTGCAAAGTTTGAAAAATGCAATCTGTGGTGCAGTCTGGCCCCACGCCGATTGTGACATCATGGGTACGGTGATGTCATATATAGATATAGTCAATCTGATATCCAGTTGGAAATTGTTGACGCCCATAAATTTGCTTTTTTTTTTTTTTTTTTTTACAAAGTCGGCAAGCCAGCAGTTACTGATCAATAGCAAACAGAACACTGCTGGCACCTGGTTGGTGAGAAAAGTCTTTCAAATGAGATAGACACACTTACTCTACCCACCCCAGAATGCAATTTTAAAAGATTGTGTATAAGGTGGAGCCAGGCTGAAACAGCGAGTGCAATTACTCTTTAAGAGAGTCATGTTCCTAGTCCTCCGCTAGGAAGTAGTGTGTAAAAAATGTCTGTGCCTGAACTTCATCATCAATCGTTCAAACCGGAAAGTGTCTCAGAGCATACGGCATGCCTATAAGTGATGAAATCAATCAGTCAATCCATTTCACTCAGTTCTGATGTCAGTCCAGGTGTAGCAGTGGTTATTGAGCGGACAATGAAGGTGATGTTTGTATGTTTGAGTTTTGCACATGGTGGCCGTGTTGGGCCTTCCAGGAATAGGATCATGCCATGATCTCCATCATTTCTCCTCTCCACCCTCCCCCTTAATGGCCATGTACCCTTTCTTCGTCCTGCTATTGTTGTGTCTCAATCCCGCTCATACCTCTTTATTTTAAATGCTCCCTGTGAAATTGAGTTTGAGTGCTGGTTATTTTTAAGTCACTCAAGGGGGCTGTTCCTGGCTCCGGAGACTTCATGCGAACAGTGGATTACTTGCCTATTATTTTTAAATTGCCTCCCTGTAACAATGTACGATGTCAGCTTTAATCAGACTTTAGTTACATCCAGAACGGTGCTGTGTTTTACATCTCATTCTGCGCTATAATGGGACACAGGCAGTCTAAATCAATCCTCATGTCTTTTCATAAGTCTGAGCGTGTGCGTTACCTGCATGGCTGCCTGTTTCCGCGTCTCCGCGGGCGATGGCGGGGGCGGCGGGGGTTATTTTTCCGTCCCTGACTCCTTTCGCGGACATGTGCGGGCGGTTGCCACGGAGACGTGCTCTAACCAGCGTCCCCGTGCAGGACTGCGCTGTTTGAACATGCGCCTTTAATGGACTTCCGTGTCCTCCGCCATATGGCTCTTCTGTCAGGTGACAGGAAAGACCTTATTTGTCATGCCAGGTCCCCACACCGCCAGGCAACATGACAGCTGTCCCCCGAAGACCGCTAAACAGGCCTACTGCACGACAGCGCGCGGAGACATGGAGCTGAGACCGTGTGCTGGAGAGGCATGGTCACAGACATGCATTTACACACAATGCCAAGCATGTACACACACACATACACACACACACACGCACACTCAAACACACTCTCTCATACACAGACACACACTCACAGACACACGTGTATGCACACACAGGCACGCACACACAAACGCACACAGACATGCACGTGTACACACACACACGCATACACACACACACACACTCAAACACACTCTCACACACGGACACACACTCACAGACACACGTGTACACAAGCACGCACAAACACGCACGTACACACAAACACACACAGACATGCATGTGTACACACACACACGCATGTACACAGAAACGCACGCATGCATGTATGTGTACACACACACACTCACACACACACACACGCACAAACACAAACAGGCACACACGTGTACCCACACTTACACATGCGCACACACACTTTTGGATTTTAGATCCATGCAGGTCAGTTGTTATACCTGAGAGAAAGGTTGCTATGCGTTTTGTATTTTACACGTATTGTACGTACAACGTAACATAACAACAGTGAGAATAGGCCATTAGCCCAACAATGCTCATTATTTTCCTACCAGTAAAGTGACCTACCATGTACCTACAGACTGGATAGTATCTAGCACTGTGTCAAGCCTGTGAAACCCCCAGAGTTTCTGCCTCCAATACCAGGCAAGCTATTCCACACAGCGAGTGAAGAAAAATACTTCCTATAATGTCTGTGTGGAGTTAACCATTTGCGAATGTCCATGTATGCCCCCTCGTTCTGCTAACAGAACTGAACCCGAAGAGTCTCGTGTGGTTCACTTTGTTAATCCTTTTTTATGAGCTTAAAACCCTCAGTCATAACTGGAGAGAGAATGGTCTGAGTGTGTCAGGTTTAATACCGGTATTTCAGCTTTGAGAATGGTCCCAGCATGTCAGGTTTAATACAGGTGTCTTACTTGATAGGCAGGTCACTATGGGTCCGGTATAATTCTGGTATTCCACTGAGAAACGGGTTACCATTTGTCTGGAACAATACATCATCCCCCAGTGACAGCTATAATACTGGTGTAATACCGGTGTCTAACCTTTCCCCATCGCCGTTACAGATTGCGTTATTGCTGCCCCCGTCTCCACGGTGACAGATGACCAGCGGGCCGTCTGTCTGACTCTAATCCCTCAGGTGTGGCAGGCAGTGTGGACTCCAGCAGCACCTCCGTTTATTTGACTCATCGATGAGAGCACCGCTGGTTCCAATGCAACCCCCCCCGTCCCCCGGGAGGAGAAGAGCCTAGAGTTTCGCCCAATCGCTGGCGTTTATTCCTGGTTCCATGGTTACCAGCCCGGGTCCTGAGTTATTGTTCAGTGGTGTACGGGTCAGAGATGTTATGTGATCTTAAACGGCTCTCGGTTCGTATTAGCATGGGGACGGCGAGTGTCTACAGGTGACGTTCTTGATTTATATCAAGGTGGCTGGGGTCCAGGCCTTTGTGACATTGGATTGTTATCTTTGTGTCTGTAGTCCTTGGTGATGCTAGATTAATGTCCAGGTGTATCCGTGATCCTAGGTGAGATTAGATTAATACCATGGTGACAGGGTCTGGCACAAGTTCATGGTAGATTAATATGTAGTCTGTAGTGGTGTGAGATTAATATTTGTGTCTGTAGTCCTTACTGACATTGGATGAATGTCAGGGTGTCAGTAGTCCTTAGTGACCGTAGATTCATTTTATGATGTCTGTAGCCCTTAGTGACTCTTATTGACAGATTCTGTTATCTAGGTTACATTAGATTAATATCAGGATGTGTTTGTAGACCTACATTAGGTGACAGACTAGGATGTGTCTTTTCTATTTGATCAATGTCAGTATCTGTAGTTGTAGGTGGCTTTAGATTGACACCAGGCTCTCTGTAGCCCTAGGTGATTTCAGATTCATATCAGGGTGTCTGCATTTTTCTATTGCGAGGAACAGAATTTAAAATCAAAATTCTTCACATCAATCTTTTCTTTTTGTCACTTCTTGGACCACCTTAAATGAACAGGTATCAATTTGATTGTAACATGGTTTTTCAGAACAGGGGAGATCACAGTCCTCTGAAGTTCAGTGTTGGGTGTTCTGACCTGCCATTTATAATAATGCTAATGCTAAAAACAAGCAAGCTAATGTGCTTACAGTTAGCCTGTGAGCTGTAGAACATCTGCCGTCCTGCAGGGATTTCATTAAAACACTCCACTCTAATCAGATATGCTGTGAAGAGGATGAACTCCTGGAGTATCGGCCAGTGTCCCTGTAAAACACCATGTCCCCTTATAACACCTGTTACATCATTAATAATAAATATAATGCATGCATGTATAGAGCACATAAATACCTTCCAACAATGAACACAAGCTGCTGAAGTGAGAAAAACAGTAAAGGTGAAAATACAGTACAGTATTTCTTCATAATTCAGTTTCAGGTTCCAGTCTTCATGGGGTCTCTGTGTGGTATAGCCTGTAGAGCACTGTCCACTTGCTCATTGTGAGCTTCGACATTTGCTGTTCGAATCCTCTCTCTCTCTCTCTCTCTCTCTCTCTCTCTCTCTCTCTCTCTCTCTCTCTCTCTCTCTCTCTCTCTCTCTCTCTCTCTCTCTCTCTCTCTCTCTCTCTCTCTCTCTCTCTCTCTCTCTCTCTCTCTCTCTCTCTCTCTCTCTCTCTCTCTCTCTCTCGCTCGCTCGCTTCGCTCACGTTCTTCATGTTTCTCTGAACTCTACTGTCCAATGAAGCCGTAAAAGTACACCTTTAATGCAGTGTGTGTGTTCCTTTGTGTGGATACACGCTTCTGTGTGTGCGGCTGTGCATCTGTGTGCATGGGTTTGTGTGTGTGTGTTAGTTTGTGTGGACACACGCTTCTGTGTGTGTGTGTAGGTGTGTGTGCGTGTGTGTGTGTGTGTGTGTGTGTGCGCGTCATCAGCGGTGAACAGTCGTGAACAGAAGAGCTGAATGGAAATGACTGGTGGTGTAGCTGTGAGGCGGTTCTGTAACAGGGCAGTTTGAATGCTCTCTTGCCCTTAAAAGGCGAAGTCGATGTCAGTCATAACTGCCAGTGGCGCGGCCATCTTGTCCCGTGTTAGAGCATGTCTTTCCTGCAGAGAGAGCTATTGAAATGGCAGCGCCCCTGTTCACCCAGCGTGGCTAGCCCCCCAGCGGGTAGAGGAGCGTGGTGCTGACGCTACCAGCCGGCACATCTGAGGCTAATGTAGCGGTTATGGGCTGTTTTGCAGCGGGGCCTGAGACAGCGCTTTCCTCTGCTGGTAATTAAACACCAGCTGATTGACTTCCTCTCAGGAGACTGCTGTGGCATTTGCCCTGTAGAACTGCATTACAGACGGGCTGTGTGTGACACGTACAGGCTGCACTGGCAACATCTGCCGGCCCATCTTAGTAAGAAACTTTATGGTGGCATTTCCATGTTTCTGTACCTGTGTGTTTGTCTTTCTGCATTTCTGTGTGTGTGTGTGTGTGTGTGTGTGTGTGTGTGTGTGAGAGAGAGAGATTGTCTGTATGGTCACTTGTCTGTTTGAGTGAATGTGTCTATGCTAGCGTGTGTGTCTGTGTTTGAGTGACAGTGTGTGTGTGTGTGTGTGTGTGTGTGTGTGCATGTGTATGCCTGCATATGAATGATTGTTCATTACAGAGCAGCCTTGCTACTGAACAGTGGCCATCTTGCCCAGTGTGTAAGCAGGAATATGTGTGCAGTAAAGTGTATAACTCAGCAGTTCTGTACGCTCCACTGTTAGAGCTGTGGCCTGCTGCCTCCTCCATCATTAGTGCTGCTCACTCTGCCTCTGCTCAGGAGAAACGCCTCCGCTCTCTCCCTCTGCCCCCCTGCTCAGGAAAAACGCCTCCTCTCTCTCCCTCTGCCCCCCTGCTCAGGAGAAAGGCCTCCTCTCTCTCCTTCTGCCTCCCTGTTCAGGAGAAACGCCTCCTCTCTCTCCCTCTGCCTTCCTGTTCAGGAGAAACACCTCCTCTCTGTCCCTCTGCCTCCCTGCTCAGGAGAAAGGCCTCCTCTCTCTCCTTCTGCCTCCCTGTTCAGGAGAAACGCCTCCTCTCTGTCCCTCTGCCTCCCTGCTCAGGAGAAAGGCCTCCTCTCTCTCCCTCTGCCTCCCTGTTCAGGAGAAACGCCTCCTCTCTCTCCCTCTGCCTTCCTGTTCAGGAGAAACACCTCCTCTCTGTCCCTCTGCCTCCCTGCTCAGGAGAAAGGCCTCCTCTCTCTCCTTCTGCCTCCCTGTTCAGGAGAAACGCCTCCTCTCTGTCCCTCTGCCTCCCTGCTCAGGAGAAAGGCCTCCTCTCTCTCCCTCTGCCTCCCTGTTCAGGAGAAACACCTCCTCTCTGTCCCTCTGCCTCCCTGCTCGGGAGAAACGCCTCCTCTCTGTCCCTCTGCCTCCCTGTTCAGGAGAAACGCCTCCTCTCTGTCCCTCTGCCTCCCTGTTCAGGAGAAACGCCTCCTCTCTGTCCCTCTGCCTCCCTGCTCAGGAGAATGGCCTCCTCTCTGTCCCTCTGCCTCCCTGTTCAGGAGAAACGCCTCCTCTCTGTCCCTCTGCCTCCCTGCTCAGGAGAAACGCCTCCTCTCTCTCCCTCTGCCTCCTGCTCTCCCTGTTTACTGTCTCTCTGATGGAAGTGCGCTCTGTGACTGATGTGTTCTCCACACTTGCTACGCTGCTGCATTGATATTAAATCACATTGTTAATGTGCTGTGTGACGTGTTAGATTACACACGCATTACCTGGCAGCACAACTTGGAGGTGGGTGCCAATGGGGCCTTTTGCTAATTTAAGGCACAGAGGTACTGGCTATTATTTGCATGTCCAACACCGGCTTGACAAGGAAGGTGTGTGTGTGTGTATTTGCACACGTGTGTGTGTGTGTGCTATACACACATTGCTTAGAGCCTTAAAAGGCCCCCCCCTCCCTCGCTGCCTGACTCTGTTTGTTTTGTTCTCTCTCATCCCAAGCTCCTCAGCCAATCAGGGGGATTTGTCAAAGGTCATCCCACCTCCTCAGCCAATCAGGAGGGTTTGTCAAAGGTCATGCCAAGTTCCTCAGCCAATCAGGGGAGTTTGTCAAAGAGTCATCCCTCCTCCTTGCCTCAAGCCACAGGGACATTGAAAGCGTTTATTCTGCATATAGTTGCTCTCAACCTGCCAACGTCTCTGTCCGCATCTCTGTACAACTGTATCTGCGATTGACGTGCCTCAACACTTCCCAGCTGATTTGTATAGACAGCAGGAGATGGTGAGAGCAGACTCATTCACCACCTTTGGCGGTGTGAGTCTGCGGCCTCCTCTGTAGCAGGGCTGGATGCGGTACGACCCGGGATTCGGTGCGGATGAATCAGATAAAAACACAGAGTGATCTCCGTCTCATTGATTTTCCATCGCCCGGCGCTCTTCCACCTCTGAGCCGCATTCCTTACGGCAGCCTTTGTGCCGAGCGGCTCGTGTAAGAGACGGGAAGAAATCAGAGGAAGCTCACGCAGGGGGGAACGTGCACCCGAAGCCGAGGTTGACTGACATAGACTGCCCCCATTGTGCCTGGCCTCTTCGGAATGTGTTAACAATGGGCTCTTTCAAATCTCTCTGTGCTGCGCGGTGTGAACTTACAGAACTGATTTTGGCGACATTGGCTCAGCTGGTGAGAGCAGTTGTCAGTCGGAGGGTTGCCGGTTCGATCCCGCCCTGGGTGTGTCGAAGTGTCCCTGCGCAAGACACCTAACCCCCATATGCTCCAGACGAGCTGGTTTGTGTGTGTGTGTGTATGAATGGGTGAATGAGAAGCATCAATTGTACAGCGCTTTGGATAAAGGCGCTATATAAATGCCAACTGTTTACCATTTACCATTCGTTACTTTGTTGAAAGTAGCAAAAAGTCTGTTTTGTGGGCTATAATATGTATTTTGTTTTATGCTGAGTTTGAAAGGGAGATGACAAAGTCTTGCTTCCCTGGTGGATCTGACCCTGTGATGACTCATCCCTCTCTCAGTGCTGTCCAATCATAGCTCTCCACCTGGAAAGGGTGCTCTGCCGTAATTTTGGTGTCATACGTACAGTAGGTAATCATCGGGAAACTATCGGGAGTTTGTTTATAATGAGGCTCTTTCAGTACTAATGGGTACAAAACACTTCTGTTTTTCTGGTACGTCGATTGCTGTAATGGTCATAATGTTAGTGGATGGAGCCGGTGAGTCAGCATAGTAGTCTGATTGGCTGTGATTGTGCCTTTTACCTATCAGGCTGATGCGCTGACTCATACAACAACCTCAATAATAAGGTTTTTTTTTCTCCTGTGCCAGCTGCTTTCGTCATAAACTGACATGGCAGGAATTTTTCACTTTACCTTGAAATAGAAAAATAAGTATCTAGCTGCCTGGTACTCGGCTACACTCAGGGAATAGAGCCGAACCAATGGCTTCCAGTAATTGTTGTGATTTATACTTACTATTAGCTTCCACTTTGCCTGCAGTAAGTATATGAAATGTCCCATTTAAAAGAGTGTGGGGGGGTGGTGGGGGGTGGGTGGGAATATGAATGTATCAGTCTGTGAGATTACTCAGAAGACAGAAAGCTCGTTACAGGTTTTAATGAGCTCTGACAGCCTTTATTAATTACCAGGTCGCTCGTGGTCCTGCTGGGGCTTGTGTGAAACCGTTGCAGTAAATCCCTCCTTCTGATTGGCTCTCGCGAGGTGCGCCTGGATCCCTTCACTTGAAGATAAAACGCATTCAGCCAGCGTGCGCTTCCACTGGCTTGGCACGCGTCCGCTCCAGCGGCGTCGAGGGTCTGCTACAGGCCGGACAGGACGTGGGTTTTTACGGTTTCCTCCGAACGCGTGTGATTAAAACGTCCAGGGCGGGTTTAACGGAGCGCGAGCGCGTGGGGGGGTGATGGACGGGGGCGCTATCCGCTCCCGAGAGGCGCAGACGCAGCGTTCGTATTTGGCCGGCGTCGTATTTCAGCGCGTTTACACGGAGCCCGCGGGCGGACGGGTGGAAACGGGCGCGTTCGCCGTTAAACTGAAGGCAGCGGAGAGAACGGAGGAACGGCAGAGAGACCCCAGGCCCCTGGGCCTCCGGGGCAGGAGTGGGCAGCCGACACTCAGCCGGGTCCGGCGGCCTCTCGCACTTCGCCGGACACGTACGTGATCTTTCTCCGCTATTTCGCCCACCGCGAATTCTGGACACGCGGCGCGTTCCTTCTCGAGTGAAAGGTTTGACAAATGGCGTCATGTGTTTGTGGCTCCGATTGGTGGAGAGCGGACGGGAGGTTCAGCCGGGTCCCCGGAGAGCGCCTGTTTGGCTCTTGTACCACCCGGGATGTTTCCAGTGCATTCTGGGAAGCTGGCTTGACATTTCAGATATTGAATCTGTCGTAGGCTCTGTCGATTTGAGCGCTGGCGTCTGCAGCAGATGACCCCGGGTTGACCTCCGAGGTTAGACATCTTAGACATAACAATCCTTATTACTGGCCAGTGTGGGTTTACCTCCCCCCTCCGGTGTTGCTCCTGGTCCAATTAGCGGGTTTTGTTGCACTTGTAAAAGCTTGTGCGTGGGCTCTAATTGAAGAGTGGGAAGTTGTGCCGTGAGCTCTTTGTTTGTTTTTGTTAAGTGTATAACTCAGCAGTTCTGTACGCTCCACTGTTAGAGCTGTGGCCTGCTGCCTCCTCCATCATTAGTGCTGCTCACTCTGCCTCTGCTCAGGAGAAACGCCTCCGCTCTCTCCCTCTGCCCCCCTGCTCAGGAAAAACGCCTCCTCTCTCTCCCTCTGCCCCCCTGCTCAGGAGAAAGGCCTCCTCTCTCTCCTTCTGCCTCCCTGTTCAGGAGAAACGCCTCCTCTCTCTCCCTCTGCCTTCCTGTTCAGGAGAAACACCTCCTCTCTGTCCCTCTGCCTCCCTGCTCAGGAGAAAGGCCTCCTCTCTCTCCTTCTGCCTCCCTGTTCAGGAGAAACGCCTCCTCTCTGTCCCTCTGCCTCCCTGCTCAGGAGAAAGGCCTCCTCTCTCTCCCTCTGCCTCCCTGTTCAGGAGAAACGCCTCCTCTCTCTCCCTCTGCCTTCCTGTTCAGGAGAAACACCTCCTCTCTGTCCCTCTGCCTCCCTGCTCAGGAGAAAGGCCTCCTCTCTCTCCTTCTGCCTCCCTGTTCAGGAGAAACGCCTCCTCTCTGTCCCTCTGCCTCCCTGCTCAGGAGAAAGGCCTCCTCTCTCTCCCTCTGCCTCCCTGTTCAGGAGAAACACCTCCTCTCTGTCCCTCTGCCTCCCTGCTCGGGAGAAACGCCTCCTCTCTGTCCCTCTGCCTCCCTGTTCAGGAGAAACGCCTCCTCTCTGTCCCTCTGCCTCCCTGTTCAGGAGAAACGCCTCCTCTCTGTCCCTCTGCCTCCCTGCTCAGGAGAATGGCCTCCTCTCTGTCCCTCTGCCTCCCTGTTCAGGAGAAACGCCTCCTCTCTGTCCCTCTGCCTCCCTGCTCAGGAGAAACGCCTCCTCTCTCTCCCTCTGCCTCCTGCTCTCCCTGTTTACTGTCTCTCTGATGGAAGTGCGCTCTGTGACTGATGTGTTCTCCACACTTGCTACGCTGCTGCATTGATATTAAATCACATTGTTAATGTGCTGTGTGACGTGTTAGATTACACACGCATTACCTGGCAGCACAACTTGGAGGTGGGTGCCAATGGGGCCTTTTGCTAATTTAAGGCACAGAGGTACTGGCTATTATTTGCATGTCCAACACCGGCTTGACAAGGAAGGTGTGTGTGTGTGTATTTGCACACGTGTGTGTGTGTGTGCTATACACACATTGCTTAGAGCCTTAAAAGGCCCCCCCCTCCCTCGCTGCCTGACTCTGTTTGTTTTGTTCTCTCTCATCCCAAGCTCCTCAGCCAATCAGGGGGATTTGTCAAAGGTCATCCCACCTCCTCAGCCAATCAGGAGGGTTTGTCAAAGGTCATGCCAAGTTCCTCAGCCAATCAGGGGAGTTTGTCAAAGAGTCATCCCTCCTCCTTGCCTCAAGCCACAGGGACATTGAAAGCGTTTATTCTGCATATAGTTGCTCTCAACCTGCCAACGTCTCTGTCCGCATCTCTGTACAACTGTATCTGCGATTGACGTGCCTCAACACTTCCCAGCTGATTTGTATAGACAGCAGGAGATGGTGAGAGCAGACTCATTCACCACCTTTGGCGGTGTGAGTCTGCGGCCTCCTCTGTAGCAGGGCTGGATGCGGTACGACCCGGGATTCGGTGCGGATGAATCAGATAAAAACACAGAGTGATCTCCGTCTCATTGATTTTCCATCGCCCGGCGCTCTTCCACCTCTGAGCCGCATTCCTTACGGCAGCCTTTGTGCCGAGCGGCTCGTGTAAGAGACGGGAAGAAATCAGAGGAAGCTCACGCAGGGGGGAACGTGCACCCGAAGCCGAGGTTGACTGACATAGACTGCCCCCATTGTGCCTGGCCTCTTCGGAATGTGTTAACAATGGGCTCTTTCAAATCTCTCTGTGCTGCGCGGTGTGAACTTACAGAACTGATTTTGGCGACATTGGCTCAGCTGGTGAGAGCAGTTGTCAGTCGGAGGGTTGCCGGTTCGATCCCGCCCTGGGTGTGTCGAAGTGTCCCTGCGCAAGACACCTAACCCCCATATGCTCCAGACGAGCTGGTTTGTGTGTGTGTGTGTATGAATGGGTGAATGAGAAGCATCAATTGTACAGCGCTTTGGATAAAGGCGCTATATAAATGCCAACTGTTTACCATTTACCATTCGTTACTTTGTTGAAAGTAGCAAAAAGTCTGTTTTGTGGGCTATAATATGTATTTTGTTTTATGCTGAGTTTGAAAGGGAGATGACAAAGTCTTGCTTCCCTGGTGGATCTGACCCTGTGATGACTCATCCCTCTCTCAGTGCTGTCCAATCATAGCTCTCCACCTGGAAAGGGTGCTCTGCCGTAATTTTGGTGTCATACGTACAGTAGGTAATCATCGGGAAACTATCGGGAGTTTGTTTATAATGAGGCTCTTTCAGTACTAATGGGTACAAAACACTTCTGTTTTTCTGGTACGTCGATTGCTGTAATGGTCATAATGTTAGTGGATGGAGCCGGTGAGTCAGCATAGTAGTCTGATTGGCTGTGATTGTGCCTTTTACCTATCAGGCTGATGCGCTGACTCATACAACAACCTCAATAATAAGGTTTTTTTTTCTCCTGTGCCAGCTGCTTTCGTCATAAACTGACATGGCAGGAATTTTTCACTTTACCTTGAAATAGAAAAATAAGTATCTAGCTGCCTGGTACTCGGCTACACTCAGGGAATAGAGCCGAACCAATGGCTTCCAGTAATTGTTGTGATTTATACTTACTATTAGCTTCCACTTTGCCTGCAGTAAGTATATGAAATGTCCCATTTAAAAGAGTGTGGGGGGGTGGTGGGGGGTGGGTGGGAATATGAATGTATCAGTCTGTGAGATTACTCAGAAGACAGAAAGCTCGTTACAGGTTTTAATGAGCTCTGACAGCCTTTATTAATTACCAGGTCGCTCGTGGTCCTGCTGGGGCTTGTGTGAAACCGTTGCAGTAAATCCCTCCTTCTGATTGGCTCTCGCGAGGTGCGCCTGGATCCCTTCACTTGAAGATAAAACGCATTCAGCCAGCGTGCGCTTCCACTGGCTTGGCACGCGTCCGCTCCAGCGGCGTCGAGGGTCTGCTACAGGCCGGACAGGACGTGGGTTTTTACGGTTTCCTCCGAACGCGTGTGATTAAAACGTCCAGGGCGGGTTTAACGGAGCGCGAGCGCGTGGGGGGGTGATGGACGGGGGCGCTATCCGCTCCCGAGAGGCGCAGACGCAGCGTTCGTATTTGGCCGGCGTCGTATTTCAGCGCGTTTACACGGAGCCCGCGGGCGGACGGGTGGAAACGGGCGCGTTCGCCGTTAAACTGAAGGCAGCGGAGAGAACGGAGGAACGGCAGAGAGACCCCAGGCCCCTGGGCCTCCGGGGCAGGAGTGGGCAGCCGACACTCAGCCGGGTCCGGCGGCCTCTCGCACTTCGCCGGACACGTACGTGATCTTTCTCCGCTATTTCGCCCACCGCGAATTCTGGACACGCGGCGCGTTCCTTCTCGAGTGAAAGGTTTGACAAATGGCGTCATGTGTTTGTGGCTCCGATTGGTGGAGAGCGGACGGGAGGTTCAGCCGGGTCCCCGGAGAGCGCCTGTTTGGCTCTTGTACCACCCGGGATGTTTCCAGTGCATTCTGGGAAGCTGGCTTGACATTTCAGATATTGAATCTGTCGTAGGCTCTGTCGATTTGAGCGCTGGCGTCTGCAGCAGATGACCCCGGGTTGACCTCCGAGGTTAGACATCTTAGACATAACAATCCTTATTACTGGCCAGTGTGGGTTTATCTCCCCGAAGAAGCACAAGTACCAGAGACAGTTCGCGACCTCTGACCCTGAGTTCCAGTATCCCGAGGACGTGTTGTAGCTAGACTGGTCCGACACGTGACCCGCTGACCTCCTGCCGGTTTATGAGTGCTGGCGGCTTTGGGCCTGCGGTTGAGGTTTTTTCCGCGCTGTGTGTTTGAATGTAAATCAGAGCTGAGTGGGCCTTCGTCACCCTGAGAGCCTCCTCTTCAGCTCGGCCTGCGGCAGCACCATGCTGATTGGCACAAACCCTAATTAGGGTCTTTGTTATCGATCGCTGGCAAGAAGCTTTTCATCTTCATCTGTGCCATTTACCTCCATGCATTAGCACAGCTTTTCAGAAAAACACATTATTTATGCATTTATTTATTCTTTTTTCCCCTTTATTTACTTTGATGAGCTTAATGAGTTTGTTTGTTTGTATATAATTAATAAGATATTATTTTTATACAGTGCCCTCCATAATTTATAATAATAATAATAATAGTAATAATTTTTGTGACAAAGACCCATCATTTACTTATAAAAAAGATTATGGTTTCCTGAAATGGAGGGGCTAGGTACTGCTGTATTACACTGCTGTAATTTCTATTTCTAAATGGTGAAACCAAACTGTATGAAAATGCCCTGTAACCACATGTGATTTCTCTACAAAATTGTGGAGTACAGAGGCAAATAAATAAACAATTGGTCCCAAACATTATGGAGGCCACTGTATATGCCTTTCATATGGGAATACATGCAGGTTCATCTGCATGCAAATGGCTGAGTTGCATATGTGTGCATTAGCATTAATAAACGTGTGGCGTGGCTTTAGCATGTTATTATGTAAATGGTGCTATTGAGCTGTGAAGCAGATGCATTTAAATTTCACACGGGGTACACAGAAGAACCCACACGCATCACCGTGGGCCCTGTGAAATATGGATCTGCACGGAGCGATCGGCAGCAGCCCACCTGTACGGTTATGAGATGGAGGGCCCTGTCGGCACGGTTACGAGACAGAGGCCCTGTCGGCACGGTTACGAGGCGGAGGGCCCTGTCGGCACGGTTACGAGGCGGAGGCCCAGTCGGCACGGTTCCGAGGTGGAGGGCCCTGTCGGCACGGTTACGAGGCGGAGGGCCCTGTCGGCACGGTTACGAGGCGGAGGGCCCTGTCGGCACGGTTACGAGGCGGAGGGCCCTGTCGGCACGGTTACGAGGCCGAGGGCCCCGTCGGCATGGTTGGGCTTGACGCAGGCCGATGTCCCTTCGCTGTACGAGCGGGAGTGTCTTCAGCGTGTTCATCCTCACACATTTATTTCTGTATTTCACACTGTCTGCACAATTTCATCTCCTCTCAGGGCGGAACATCTCTCTCCCGACTGAAGAACAGCATGAAGGACGTCTCGGAATAATAGAAAAACATTTTTTTCTTTTTCTGTATATATATAATAATAATTTTTTTACAAACTTCATTTACTGTGATCCCGATAATGATTTCTTAACACATAAATCTGCCGGTGTTTTTTATGTGCGGCCCGTTAAATTGTGATTGCCTCCCTGGGGACTTTGTTATTACAGTCTGTGCTTCTTGGAAAATAGTTTTTAGCCCCTCCCCCCTCCGGTGTTGCTCCTGGTCCAATTAGCGGGTTTTGTTGCACTTGTAAAAGCTTGTGCGTGGGCTCTAATTGAAGAGTGGGAAGTTGTGCCGTGAGCTCTTTGTTTATCCGTGGCACACTCTCTCTCGCTCTCTCTCGGAATAGCGATTATGACGTGGGCCCCGGTTGTAATCAAACCGCTGCCTGTGGGTCATAGGTCATGCTGACCTTGGCTGGAGACTCTTTAGCGTCACACTCGTAACCTGGAGTGTCTGTGCGTAAGGCCGTCACTTAGGCGTGTTGTTCGAAAATGCAGAGTGTTTCCTTCTCATTGCTCGTTCGTTATGCGTGTTCACTTTCCCCCTTAAAGGCGTAACATGGTGGTTGAATGTGACACTTGCCTGCTGTCTTTAGGCAACAACAAAACAAATATTATCATTTCAATATATTTTTAAACTAAATTTCCCAAACTGTCTGGGTGTAGTTTGTTGCCATAGATATTCATGATACAAGCTCATCTTGGGAGACTAGCTAGCTAACTTAGTATATTAACTATTGATAGCTATGGTAAGGATGCAGTTATCCATTAACAATTTTTGCTAGCTAGCTAGCCAATTTAAGATGAAAGCACAACTATAACGTCGCCTTATGAAAGCAAATGAGCTAATCTAGCTAACATTAGCTTGCTAGCTTAATTAATATCACCAGAAATAGTCTTAATAGTCCTTAAAAGGTTATCCTCGTGTGACGCACTATGAGGAGAACATTCTCAACCGGTTGAAAATTGCACGATAAATTTAAAACACTTCTCCAAAACTAAGAACGGACATATTTAATACTTTCATCGTGTTTCTTCAGTGCCCTCTCATGCAAATTGCATATAAAAACCTAGAAAATGTGACCAAGCACCATGTTACTCCTTTAAGTGGTAAGTTAACAAGAGCCGTGGTCAGTTAGTACATCTCTAGTGACCCGCTTTGACTGCTGTGGTGCCAGGTTACCTACAGTGCTTAGAGAACTGAGGTTAGCCTTTAGACTTTAGACTGAGGTTAGACTATCTGAAGCCTTCTGGTTCCAACCGGCAGCGGCTTAACCAACCAGCTTGCCCATTTCAGATGGAAGGATCTTCTCACTCTGTGGCCACATTGATTTCTTCTCCCCTTCTCCCCTAATTGAGGGACAGCCAATCGTAATTGCAGTTTGTGAGACTCGCAGAAAGGGTTTGGGTTCATATGGGCTCTATGGACAAGTGCTTTAGCTGAATATACCTACAGTTGCCTTTGAATTAGAAGGTTTTCTACTCACCAGTTGCTCCATGGTCGGACTACAATTCTCCACTGGGGAAGGGACACTGGTGCCCCATTCTTTTGGCAGAACTGACTTTTCTGAAGGCTGGGATCTTCACAATGCCCTCTTAAAATCAGGAAAAAAATACTGTGTCTAGTTTTGTGGGTTTCATCTGTGAAACACATAGCCCAGGTTAGCTGGCCTTTTGTTCCGTGCATTAGCTTTCTTTGTGGATAGCTTCCTCTCAGCAGAATGCCAAAAGCCCTCATTTTGTTTCATTCCTCTTTTCTTTTTCTTTTTCTTTTTCTTTCTGGGTACAAAGCGCGTGAGGATGAAGCAGGCCCCCTCATTCCCTCGTGTTTCGGTGTTTCCCTCTCTTCCGTTCCTGCTTTGTCTTAGCTGAATGAACTCGCAACCCTGCACGGCGAATGCCGCGATCTAACGTCTTGTTCGCTTTGTTGCTTTTTTTTTCTGCGGTCGATACAGACAGTGGCTCGTACACACAGAATTGAATTCTGTTTTTTAATCCTTTTTAATCTGCTTTATTCCTGCTGGTGCCATTGTCACACATTGTTGGCTCTTTCTTAGATGTGTTGTTCTTATTCTGGCTCCCTCGGTCTCCTTTTAAAGAAGTGTTTACTCGGAACACACGACACATCTGAGCCGCTTTAAAACAACAGCCGTGAAATAATCATCCCGTACAGCGTGGCATCGCCATGCCTTTCACACTGCCTTCAATCACAACTCTTTCATTTGCAAAACAATAATAATAAATAATAAAGCTCTTTTAAATGTTTGCCCATGACAAATATGCGTTTCAAAATTCCAAAAACATTCATTCTTAGTCTGCGCGTCATACTGGAAATAAATGTTGATGTGCATTTTTCTTTCATAAATGAATTGCGGTTTTATGTGCGTAAAAGTGTATTGCTCAGATGTGGGAAAGAGAATGAACGTTAGATTGAATCTCAGTATGTGGCTTGGAGGGATCCATAGGAGATTATTATGCTAATCTTAGACACTGGAAGCCTGGGTGGTAGTTGAAAATGTATAATTTCATCGTCTGGCTGGGGTCTGAAAGGCGTTTGATTGAAGGATTGTGAATGAGCTGGAGTGTGTTATTGTGCCCTGCCCTGCCGAGGACAAACGACATCTACATGAGCAGGGAAGGGCTGCTGAGCCAGCACCATCTGCACACACACACACACACACACACACTCCTCTACAGTATACACACACACACACACTCCTCTACAGTATACACACACACACACACACACACACACTCACTCCTCTACAGTATACACACACACACACACACACACTCACTCCTCTACAGTATACACACACACACACACACACTCCTCTACAGTATACACACACACACACACACACACACACTCCTCTACAGTATACACACACACACACACACTCCTCTACAGTATACACACACACACACACACCTCTACAGTATACACACACACACACACTCCTCCACAGTATACGCACACACACACACACACACTCCTCTAGAGTATATACACATACACACACACACACCTCTACAGTACACACACACACACTCCTCTACAGTACACACACACACACACACACACACACACTCCTCTACAGTACACACACACACACACACCTCTACAGTATACACACACACACCTCTACAGTATAAACACACACACCTCTACAGTATACACACACACACACACTCCTCTACAGTATACACACACACACACCTCTACAGTACACACACACACACACACACACACACACATACACACCTCTACAGTATACACACACACACCTCTAGAGTATACACACACACACACACACCTCTACAGTATACACACACACACACACACACCTCTACAGTATACACACACACACCTCTAGAGTATATACACACACACACTCCTCTACAGTATACACACACACACACACTCCTCTACAGTATACACACACACACACACACACACTCACTCCTCTACAGTATACACACACACACACACACACACTCACTCCTCTACAGTATACACACACACACACACACACTCCTCTACAGTATACACACACACACACACACACACACACACTCCTCTACAGTATACACACACACACACACACTCCTCTACAGTATACACACACACACACACACCTCTACAGTATACACACACACACACACTCCTCCACAGTATACGCACACACACACACACACACTCCTCTAGAGTATATACACATACACACACACACACCTCTACAGTACACACACACACACTCCTCTACAGTACACACACACACACACACACACACACACTCCTCTACAGTACACACACACACCTCTACAGTATACACACACACACCTCTACAGTATAAACACACACACCTCTACAGTATACACACACACACACACTCCTCTACAGTATACACACACACACACACACACACACACACTCCTCTACAGTATACACACACACACACACACTCCTCTACAGTATACACACACACACACACACCTCTACAGTATACACACACACACACACTCCTCCACAGTATACGCACACACACACACACACACTCCTCTAGAGTATATACACATACACACACACACACCTCTACAGTACACACACACACACTCCTCTACAGTACACACACACACACACACACACACACACTCCTCTACAGTACACACACACACCTCTACAGTATACACACACACACCTCTACAGTATAAACACACACACCTCTACAGTACACACACACACACACACACACACACATACACACCTCTACAGTATACACACACACACCTCTAGAGTATACACACACACACACACACCTCTACAGTATACACACACACACACACACACCTCTACAGTATACACACACACACCTCTAGAGTATATACACACACACACACCTCTACAGTATACACACACACACACACCTCTACAGTATACACACACACACACACACACATCTCTACAGTATATACACACACACACACACACACTCTCCTCTACAGTATATACACACACACACACCTCTACAGTATACACACACACACACTCCTCTACAGTATATACACACACACACACACACACACACCTACAGAATACACTCACACACACACTCACACACACTGCTCTACAGTATACACACACACTCTCACACACACCAGTAGAATGCACTCACACTCACACACACACACCTACAGTATGCACACACACACCTCTACAGTATACACATACACACACACACCTCTATAGTATACACACACACCTACAGAATACACACAGACACATACAAAATACACACACAAGCACAGTATTCACACACCTCTGCAGTATATATACACACACGCGCACACACACACCTCTACAGTATACACAACCACCTACAGAATACACTCATTCACACACACTCACACACATACAGAATACACACACACAGTATTCACACACACACCTACAGTATGCACACACACACCTCTATAGTATACACACACACCTACAGAATACACTCACATACACACACAGATGCAGAATACATGCACACACACAGTATGCACACACACACACACACCGCTGCAATACACACACACACACACACAGGTTGGTGCCTTGCGTGAGAGCCTGTGATGGACTCTGAGGCCGTAGATATGAGTGCACTGCTCTCTCCTGCCCACAGGGTGCACATTATTGAGTCTGTGCAGAACACTCCTGACTATAGCACACATGGAGACAGCTCTCCTCTGTCCGCATCTGTTCACTGGGCTGTACTCTCTGTCCAGGGAGGGGAGCCGGGTTGAGCCAAGCCGCTGTGCTCCTTTTGTTCCGGAAACTTCCTCACAACGAGTGTCCCCACTTAATTTTCCTCTGCCATTTCCTTTATGTTTTAAAAGTGCAAATAATATGTGATTACCGCTAATGCAGCCGGTTGAAATGGATGCTGGGATATAAGCAGCCGTTGCTAATCTCCCGCGCATGAGGGTTACAGTCTAACGGGACTCCCAGCCCTATTTAAGCCTCTCGTATGGAGATGAACAGGCCCCGCCAAAAGGATGATTGGTTGGCTCGGGTCGTGGAGCGGCTGGCTGGATCTGCGGGGCTGGAGAAGCTTCGCTTTGCGTTAGCGTAGCGCCTGTGAGCTTCCTGTGGACGAGTCCCAGCGCCAGCGAAGCCTCCCTCCAGCACGCTGCGCAACCGAGCGGAAAACAGACCGCCGTATCTCCCAGCAGTCAGCTTCTGCCCTGAAAATGACATGCAGGACGTATTCACGTGACGGACCCAGTGTATGTCAGTTAGTGTATTTAACAACTTACATCACAGTATTCACGTCACATACCCAGACCCTTGATATTCCACCAAATATCAAGAAATTCTAGAGGGTAATGTTGGAAGGTCAGTCCAGACATTGCAGTTGAAAAGAGGTTTGGTGTTCCAGCAAGATATTGATCCAAAGCATACCTCGAAAACAACCGTGAAGTGCCTCCAGGAAAGACAGATGAAGGTATTGGAATGGCCACCGAAGTCCCCAGACTTATATTATTGAAGATCTGTGGAGAGATCTCAAACATGCTGTTGATGCAAGGATGCATCAGTCTGTTGCTCACAAATTTCGAGTGGAGTGTGGAGTTTCGTTTCCTTGTCCAAGCTTGGTCAGAATTGGTTGCTTGAGCAACAAATGCTCGACTATGTACGGCCAGAATCCCTTGCTAGCTTAGCCAATGACGGAAAACACATTGTGCGCCTCAACCAAAAATGGTACTAGGTATAGTTGCGCCTAAATATGTTTGCTACGTTCATGCAGTCAAATGCGTTGGTAGTCTATTACAGCTATATTAACTCCATTTGCATATAGAAAGCTTTTTTCCCATTTAACCATTTCAAAAGAAGATAATTTAGTTTGTTTTTTTCAGTTAAAGCGGTATTTTGAAAAATGCGAAGCTCTAAAATATATTCGTAAGAGCTTTCGTTCTAAAGATTCATCTCATAAAGTGTTTGATTATTCTAGCAGAAGCCTGGTCCGCTCAGAGCCCAGAGGAGAACGGTAATGGGCAGAGTTGGACTTGATGAAATGGTTAATGCGCAGTGGGTCCTCTTGTGAAAGCAGGCCGGTATGGCGCCCGCGCTCACGTCTGCCCAGGAGAGGGGAGTTATGGGATGCAGGAGGGGGAGTGGGAGGCCGCTGGAATGTAATTATGGGATGGCTAAGAGGAGCAGGAGTCATGGAGAAGCGCGTGGCTCAGCACAATCCCCCGCTCCGCTCACTTGTCTTACCCCGACCTCTGACCCTGCCTGTCCACTCCCTCCCCCTGCCCTTCACCCAGAATCTACTGCCCAGCCTGTGTGTGTGTGTGTGTGTGTGTGTGTGTGTGTGTGTGCCTTTGTGCGTGTGTGTGTGTGTGTGTGTGTGTGTGTGTGCCTTTGTGCGTGTGTGTGTGTGTGTGTGTGTGTGTGTGCGTGCGTGTGTGTGTGCGCGTGTGTGTGCTATTGGTGCCCGCCTTCAATCTGCTGTAGTGCTAAATACTTTACAAGACTCTGCTGAAATGGCCTCCATCCTCTCCTGATCTCAGCTCGTACTCAGGTTTAAAAACACTGTGTCGAGCGCACTTTTCACAGGCGTGTTGGAGGAGGCTCTTTTGCCCGCCCTGGTAAAGGTAACGGAGTCGGCTTCACACTAGATAGCGGGGGAGAGGAAGCGTGTGGCGGTTGCTATGGCGCCCGAGCGACAGCTGTCTGCGGCGCGTTGAGCTTCCTCAGATGAAAGGTCGGGGCTTGTCCGAACCGCGCTAGCTCGACACCGTGACTCGCCGGCCCTTAGCGAACGAGCGGCTAGCCGTCGGGGGGGGGGGTGTTTATCCGGCGTACTGCTCAGTCATGCCAAACACTTCCTGCTGTGTGTGCGGTGATCAGGTAGCCCTAATGAAGCTCTTCAGTGCAAGCTCACGCCGCACACTTTGAAGCAACGCTCCCTACCTCTGTGCCCGGAAATTAGCACGATAGCGC